>NC_133063.1:3049655-3201637 GCF_048771995.1 Taeniopygia guttata | reverse complement strand
ATAAAATGGGGAAAAAATGGGGAAAAATGGGAAAAAATTGGGATTTTTTTAGGAAAAAATGGGATTTTTTGGGGAAAAATTTGATTTTCTGGGAATTTTTTTGAGATTTCTATGGGAATTTTTGGGAAATTTTGAGAGATTTTTTGGGACTTTTTTGGGAAAAATTTGGGAAAAAATGGGAAAAAAATGGGAAAAAAATTGGAAAAATTGAGATTTTTGGTGGGGGAAAATTGGGAAATTTTTTTGGGATTACTTTTAATTTTTTGGGAATTTTTGGGGGAATTTTTGAGGAATTTGTGGGACATTTTAGGGAAAAATTTGGGAAAAACATCGGAATAAAATGGGGAAAAAATGCGGTAAAATTAGAAAAAATTGGGATTTTTTTAGGAAAAAATCAGATTTTTTGGGATTTTTTTGGGGTATTTTTGGGAATTTTTTGGGGAAATTTTTGAGGAATTTTTGGGAAAAATTTGGATTTTTTTGGGAAAAATTTGGAATAAAATTGTGGAAAAGATGGGAAAAAAAAATCACAAAAAATGCAAAAAAAATCGGATTTTTTTTGGGAAAAAAGCCAAAAAAATGGGATTTTTTTCCCAAAAAAAAATGGGAATTTTTCAGGAATATTTTTTTTTTGGGAATTTTAGGAATTTTGGGATTTTTTTTGGGAATTCTCACCAGCCTCTCGTGGGGGTGGAGACTGCAGTAAGTGCCGGATTGTCCCAAATGGGAATGGGAAGAATTTCCCAACATTCCCGAAAACGCCGCTTGGCCGCTCCAGGGATCGTTGCCGTGGTGACCGTCTGAAAGAGAAAATTTGGGAATTTTATCCCGGAATTCTGAAACGAAAAAAAAAATCGGGAATTTTGCCGAAAAAATTGGGAATTTCGGGTAAAAATTGGGGTTTTTATGGGGGTTTTTAGGGGGAAAAATGTGATTTTTTCAGGGGTTTTTGGTGCGAAATTTTGAATTTTTTTGGGGGTTTTTGAGAGCAAAATTTGGGAATTTTTGGTCCGAAAATTTGGGAATATTGGGGGATTTTTGCCACCAAAATTTGGGATTATTTTTGATTTTTTCAGGAAATTTGACAGCAAAATTTGGGAATTTTTGGACCCAAAATTTGGGATTTTTGGGGATTTTTGATCCAAAAATTTGGGCTTTTCTTGAATTTTTGATCCCAAAAATTGGGACTTTTTGGTCCCAAAATTTGGAATTTTTTGGCTTTTTGGCCCAAAATTTAGGAATTTTGCTCCCAAAATTTGGGATTTTTGAGGATTTTGGCCAACAAAAGTTGAGAATTTTTGGTCCCAAAATTTGGAATATTTGGGGATTTTTGATCCAAAAATTTGGGATTTTCTGGGGATTTTTGGCCCCAAAATTTGGGAATATTTGGCCCTAAAATTTGGATTTTTTTCAGGAATTTTTGTCCAAAAATTTGGGAATTTAACACCAAAATATGGGAATTTTGTGAAGTTTTGGCCTCAAAATTTGGGAATTTTTTTCGGATTTTTGGTCCTAAAATTTGGGACTGTCTGGGATTTTTGGCCCCAAAATTTGGAATTTTTTGGGGGTTTTTGAGGCCAAAATTTGGGATTTTTCGCACCAAAATTAGGGAATTTTTCTGGAAATTTGGTCCCAAAATTTGGGATTTCCTGGGATTTTTGGAGCAAAAATTTGGAGATTTTTGGTCCCAAAATTTGGGAATTTTGCAGATTTTTGAACCCAAAATTTGGAATTTTGTGGAGTTTTGGCCCCAAAATTTGGAAATTTTCGTGGAATTTCGGTGCCAAAATTTCGATTTTTTTAGGAAAATTGATCCAAAATTTGGGGGGGTTTTGTGAAATTTTGGCCCCAAAATTTGCGAATTTTCCTGGAAAATTGGTCTCAAAATTTGGGTTTTTTTGTGGATTTTTGCCCCAAATTTTGAGAATTTTTGGGGCTTTTTGGTCCCACAATTTGGGTTTTTCTGGGATTTTTGAGCCCAAAATTTGGGATCTTCCAGGAAGTTTGACAAAAAAATTTGGGATTTTTTTTGGATTTTTGGTCCCAAAATTTGGGAATTTTGCGACCAGAATTTGGAATATTTTTAGGATTTTTGAGCCCAAAATTTGGAATTTTCTGGATTTTTTGTTGCCAAAATTTGGGATTTTCTGGGATTTTTGAGCCCAAAATTTGGATTTTTTCAGGAAATTTGACACCAAAATTTGGATTTTTTTGGGGGGGGTTTTGAGAGCAAAATTTGGGATTTTTTGTTGCCAAAATTTGGGAATTTTCCTGGAAATTTGGTCTCAAAATTTGGGGTTTTGGGGGGATTTTTGGTCCAAAACTTTGGGATTTTCTAGGATTTTTGCCACTAAAATTTGGGATTTTTTAGGATGTTTGATCCGAAAATTTTGGATTTTCTGGAATATTTGATCCCAAAAAATTGGATTTTTTTGTCCCAAATTTTGGGAATTTTTTGGGAATTTTTTTGGGAATTTCATTACCTTGCATGAAGAAGGAGGTGGGGAAAGAAAATTTGTGGATTTTCCTGGAATTTAAAAATTTTTGGGAATTTTGGTCGCAAATTTTCAATTTTTTGAGGATTTTTGTCCCAAAATTTGGGAATTTTTGGGGTTTTTTTTCTCCAAATATTTTGGGAATTTTTGGGGCATTTTAATCCTAAAATTTTGAATTTTTAAGGAAATTTGGTCCCAAAATTTGGATTTTTTCGCGATTTTTGTCCCAAAATTTGGAATTTTTTGGGATTTTTGACCCACAAATTTGGGAATTATTTGGGGATTTTTTGCTCCAAACATTTTGGGAATTTTTGGGAATTTTAATCCTAAAATCTTGAATTTTTGGGGAAATTCGGTCCCAAAATTTGGATTTTTCCGTGATTTTTTCCCAAAATTTGAATTTTTTTGGGATTTTTCTCCCAAAAATTTGGGAACTTTTTTTGAATTTTCATCCCAAATTTTAACCAAAAATTCCACAAAAAAATTCCGATTTTTTTGCCAAAATTAACCAAAAAAATCTGATTTTTTTGCCATTTTTGACCCCAAACTTCGCGATTTTTGGGGTAAAAACCCCAAATTTTTTTGGGATAAATTTTTTGGGAATATTTTGGGAATTTTTTTTGGGAATTTCCATACCTTGCATGAAAAAGGAGGTGGGGAAACAAAATTTGGGAATTTTCCTGAAATTCTGAAATTTTTGGGAATTTTGATCCCAAAATTTTGAATTTTTCAGGAAATTTGTCCCAAAATTTAGATTTTTTGAGGATTTTTATCCCAAAAATTCGGAAATTTTTTTGGTTTTTTTCTCCAAAAATTTTGGGAATTTTCGGGGAATTTTGATCCCAACATTTTGAAATTTTTGGGAAATTTGGTCCCAAAATTTGGATTTTTTTGCTATATTTGTCCCAAAATTTGGATTTTTTCCAGAATTTTGTCCCTAAAATTTGGGAATTTTTGGGGTTTTGTGCTCCAAAAATTTTGGAAATTTTTGGGGAATTTTAATCCCAAAATTTTGAATTTTTCAGGAAATTTGGTCTCAAAATTTGAATTTTTTACGGATTTTTGACCCAAAATTGGGAATTTTTTGGGGATTTTTTCTCCCAAAAATTTGGGAATTTTTTTGGAATTTTCATCCGTAATTTTCACTAAAAATTCCACCAAAAATCAGATTTTTTCTTGAAAATTAATGCAAAAAATCCGATTTTTTTGCCATTTTTGGGGTAAAAACTCCGGATTTTTTTGGAATAAAATTCCATAAAATTTTTTGGGAATTTTTTGGGAATTTTTTGGGAATTTTTTTGGGGAATTTCCATACCTTGCATGAAGAAGGAGGTGGGGAAAAAAAATTTGGGAATTTTCCTGGAATTTTGAATTTTTTGGGAAATTTGGTCCCAAAATTCAGATTTTTTTGGGATTTTGACTTAAAAATTTGGGAATTTTTTGGGATTTTTTCTCCAAAAATTTGGGGAATGTTCGGGGAATTTTAATCCTAAAATTTTGATTTTTTTGGGATTTTGGTCCCAAAATTTGGATTTTTTCGTGATTTTTGACCCAAAATTCCAAATTTTTTTGGATTTTTGACCCAAAATTTGGGAATTTTTTTGGTTTTTTTCTCCAAAAATTTTGGGAATTTTTGGGGATTTTTACTTCAAAAATTTGGAATTTTCCCGTAAATTTGGTCCCTAAATTTAGATTTTTTTGCAATTTTTGACCCAAAATTCGGATTTCTTTGGGGATTTTTTCCAAAAAATTTGGGAATTTTTTGGGAATTTTCATCCCAAACTTTCACTGAAAATTCCGTCCAAAATTCCGACTTTTTCGCCTAAATTTGCGCAAAAAATTCAATTTTTTTTGCCATTTTTGACCCCAAACTTCACGATTTTTGGGGTAAAAACCCCTTTTTTTTTTTATAAAATTCCATTAAATTTTTTGGGAATATTTTGGGAATTTTTTGGGAATTTTTTTGGGAATTTCCATACCCTGCATGAAGAAGGAGGTGGGGAAACAAAATTTGGGAATTTTCCTGGAATTTTAAATTTTTGGGACTTTTGGTCCCAAAATTCAAATTTTTTTCAGAATTTTTGACCCAAAATTTGGGAATTTTTGGGATTTTTTGCTCCAAAAATTTTGGGAATTTTTGGGGAATTTTGATCCCAAAATTTTGAATTTTTTGGGAAATTTGGTCCCAAAATTCAGATTTTTTTGGGATTTTTGACCTAAAATTTGGAATTTTTTGGGATTTTTGTCCCAAAAATTTGGGAATTTTTGGAGATTTTTTTCTCCAAAAATTTTGGGAAGTTTTGGGGGGTTTTAATCCAAAAATTCGGAATTTTTGGGGAATTTTGGTCCCAAAATTTGGTTTTTTCGCGATTTTTGTCCCAAAATTCGGATTTTTTTGCGGATTTTTGTCCCAAATTTTGAGAAATTTTTGGGAATTTTTTGGGAATTTTCATCCCAAATTTTCACCAAAAATTCCACAAAAAAATCTGATTTTTTCTCGAAAATTAACGCAAAAAATCCAATTTTTTTGCCATTTTTGACCCCAAACTTCGCGATTTTTGGGGTAAAAACTCTGAATTTTTTGGGGATAAAATTCCATAAAATTTTTTGGGAATTTTTTTTGGGAATTTCCATACCTTGCATGAAGAAGGAGGTGGGGAAAGTTCCGGCGGCGCCTTTGGGTGGAAATCCCGGAGAGTCGCGGTTGAATTCGGCCGTGGAGGCGGAGGGGGCGTAAACCTAAGGAAAAAAATGCCCAAAATTCCTTAATTTTATCCCAAAAAATTCCCCAAATTAGCCTCAAAAATTCCCAAAATTAGCTCCAAAAAAATGGAATTTTATGCCCAAAAAATCTGAATTTTTAGCTCAAAAAATCTGAATTTTTATCCCCAAAAATTCCCAATTTTAACCCAAAAATCCCAATTTTTACCCCAAAAAATCCCAATTTTAACCCAAAAAAATCTGAATTTTTATCCCAAAAAATCAGAATTTTTTTCCCCAAAAATTCCCAATTTTATCCCCAAAAAATCCCAATTTTTACCCCAAAAAATCCCAATTTTAACAAAAAAAAATCTGAATTTTTATCCTCAAAAAATCCCAATTTTATCCCAAAAAAATCTGAATTTTAGCCCCCAAAAATCCAAATTTCATCCCCAAAAAATCCCAAATTTATCCCCCAAAAAATCCCAAATTTATCCCAAAATTCCTGAATTTATCCCAAAAAAATCCCAAAATTAGCCCCAAAAATTCCCAAAATTAGCCCCAAAAATTCCCAAAATTAGCCCCAAAAATTCCTCGAATTATCCAAAAAAGATTGGAATTTTAGCCCCAAAAAATTGGATTTTTTTGCCCAAAAAATCTGAATTTTCAGCCCAAAATCTGAATTTTTAGCCCCAAAAATCTGAATTTTTATCCCCAAAAAATCCCAAAGTTAGCCCCAAAAATTCCCAAAATTAGCCCCAAAAATTCCTCGAATTTAAAAAAAAAAAATTGGAATTTTATCCCCAAAAGTTGGAAATTTTAGCCAAAAAAAATCTGAATTTTTATCCCCCAAAAATACCAATTTTAGCCAAAAAAATCTGAATTTTTAGCCCAAAAAATCCGAATTTTATCCCCCCAAAAAATCCCATTTTTAACCCAAAAAATTCCCCGAATTAGCCCCAAAAATTCCTCGAATTATCAAAAAAAAATTGGAATTTTATCCCCAAAAAATCAGAATTTTTAGCCCAAAAAATAGGAACTTTTAGCCCAAAAATCTGAATTTTTAGCAAAAAATATTGGAATTTTTAGCCAAAAAAATCTGAATTTTAGCCCAAAAAAATCTGAATTTTAGCCCTAAAAATAGGAATTTTTAGCCCAAAAAAATTGGTATTTTTAGCCAAAAAAATCTGAATTTTTAGCCCCAAAAAAATCTGAATTTTTAGCCCAAAAATTCCCAAAATTAGACCCAAAAATTCCTCGAATTATCGAAAAAAAATTGGAATTTTATCCCCAAAAAATCTGAATTTTTAGCTCAAAAAATCTGAATTTTTTGCCCAAAAATCTGAATTTTCAGCCCCCAAAAATCCCAATTTTAACCCAAAAAAATCCCAAAATTAACCCCAAAAATTCCTGATTTAGCCCCAAAAAATTAGAATTTTATCCCCCAAAAATTGGAAATTTTAGCCCAAAAAAATCTGAATTTTTATCCCCAAAAAATCTGAATTTTCATCCTCAAAAAATCCCAATTTTAACACAAAAAAATCTGAATTTTTAGACCAAAAATCCTGAATTTTTAGCCCGAAAAATTCCCCATTTTAACCCAAAAAATTCCCAATTTTATTCCGAAAATCCCAATTTTTTATCCAAAAAATTCCCAAATTTATCCCAAAAAATCCCAATTTTATAAAAAAAAAATTTGAATTTTTAACCCAAAAATCTCAATTTTAACCCAAAAATTCGGAATTTTTTATCCCCAAAATTCCGAAATTTATCCCAAAAAAATTCCCAAATTTTCCTTTTTTTCCCCATTTTTTTCCCTATTTTATTCCCCTTTTATGAATTGATTTATCAGCGTTGGAATTATTAATCAATAAACTGCCAATACCGATAGAAAATTAATTCCATCGATTCAACTGATCCCCGATTAATTAATATGCAAATTAAATTGATTCCTTATTGCATTAATCAATAGCCACCATCGATGCTTAATAATTAATAAATAGTGGATTAATCAATTGGTTTAATTGATATTTAATCAATAATTCTGTCTGTAATTACTATATAATAAATTAATTAATAAAATTAATTATAATATTAATTAATAATGATATTTTTATTAAAAAGTTTCCTATTAATTACATATTATTGATAATATTAACTCTTAATTATGTATTAATTATTAATTATATATTGATTATATACAAATACTACATAATACAAAATTATAATATTAATTATTAATTCTATATTAATTATAAAGTTAATTATTAATTCTATATTAATGCTAATATTAATGATTAATTTTATATTAATTATTAATTCTATATTAATTATATACTAATTATATCTATTAATCTATTATTATCTATTAATACCTAATAAATAATAATATAATTATATCTAATTAATTTTATTAATATATAATTAATCTATAAATAGATAATATTATATATTAATATATAATTAATCAATATAACTATTATTAGTATTTTATTGTATTTATATTATTTTAATTTATTTTAGTTATTAATTTGTTTAATTTATTAATTTATTTATTTTATTTATTCTATTCATTTTCTTTCATTTATTAATACTAATAACTATTCTTTATTAAAAATATTATTAATTAATAGAATTATTCTTTATAATCAATGCATTTAAACTCATGAATTTCAATTAAATTAAATTAATCAATTAATTCCTATCAATGAATAAAAAATATATTTCTCGATATTTAATCAATATTTAATCAATAATTAGAATCGATATTTAATTTACATCAAATTGCGTCCATTGATTCATTATCGGGGCTTAATTTTAATTTTAATTAATTATTATTAATTAATATTTTAATTATTTAACAAAATATTTAATTAATATTGTGAAATCAAATTATCGATATTGAATCAATATCTAATCAATCATTCGACTAATTTTAATTATAATAAATTAAAATCGTGTGAATTGATTGATCATCGGGATTGGTTAATCAATTAATTAATCAATCAATCCCTATCAACAAACGGAAATTCAGGTTATTGGCATTTAATCGATATTTAATCAATAATTGGAATAAATATGCAATAAACGAAAATTATGTTCATTAATTTATTATCGGGATTTGTGACTCATTAATTTGAATTTAATTAAGTTTATTAATTAATTCCTATCAATTAATGGGATTCATTCATTGGTATCAATAGATATTATTGATTATCGATATTTAATCGATATTTAATCAATAAGTCAAATCAATCGACTAAAATTGTGTTTATTGATTTCTTAGGGCGATTTAATCCAATTAATATTTAATGAATGTAATTAATTAATCGATTAATTCCTGACCATTAATGTGAAATTAATGTATTGATCTTTAATCGATTTTTAATCGATATTTAATCAATAATTATTTGATATATGAAAATTCTGATATTTGTTTATTAATAGGATTTATTACTCATTATTATTAATTAATTTAAGTTTATTAATCAATTAATTCCTATCATTTAATGGGATTCATTCATTGATATTAATTGCTATTATTGATTATCAATATTTAATCGATATTTAATCATTAATTATTGGAATATGAAAATTCTGTTATTTGTTTATTATCGGGATTTATTAATTATTAATATGAATTTAATTAAGTTTATTAATCAATTCATTTCTATCAATTAATGGCATTCATTCATTGATTAATAGATATTATTGATTATCAATATTTAATCGATATTTAATCAAGAAATATTTGATAGATGAAAATTCTGTTATTTGTTTATTATTGGGATTTATTAATCATTAATATGAATTTAATAAGGTTTATTAATCAAATCATTTCTATCAATTAATGGCATTCATTAATTGATTAATAGATATTATTGATTATCGATATTTAATCGATATTTAATCAATAATTCAAATCAATCAACTAAAATTGTGTTTATTGATTTCTTAGCGGGATTTAATCCAATTAATATATAATGATTGTAATTAATTAATCGATTAATTCCTAACCACGAATGTGAAATCAATGTATTGATCTTTAATCGATTTTTAATCGATATTTAATTAATAATTATTTGATTTATGAAAATTCTGATATTTGTTTATTAATAGGATTTATTACTCATTAATATGAATTTAATTAAGTTTATTAATCAATTAATTCCTATCAATTAAATGGATTCATTAATTGATATTATTAGATGTTATTAATAATCGATATTTAATTGATATTTAATCAATAATTATTGGATAAATGAAAATTCTGTTATTTGTTTATTATCGGGATTTGTGACTCATTAATTTGAATTTAATTAAGTTTATTAATCAATTAATTCCTATCAATTAATGGGATTCATACATTGGTATTAATTTATTATTATTGATTATCGATATTTAATCGATATTTAATCAATAAGTCCAATCAATTGACTAAAATTGTGTTTATTGATTTCTTAGCGGGATTAAATCCTATTAATATTTAATGAATGTCATTAATTAATCGATTAATTCCTGATCATGAATGTGAATTTAATGTATTGATCTTTAATCGATTTTTAATCAAGATTTAATCAATAATTATTTGATAATTTAAAATTCTATTATTTGTTTATTATCATTATTAATTACTCATTAATGTGAATTTAATTAAGTTTATTAATTAATTCCTATCAATTAATGGGATTCATTCATTGATATTAATTGCTATTATTGATTATCAATATTTAATCGATATTTAATCAATAATTATTGGATATATGAAAATTCTGTTATTTGTTTATTATCGGGATTTATTATTAAATAATATGAATTTAATTACGTTTATTAATTAATTCCTATCAATTAATGGGATTTATTAATTGATATTAATAAATATTATTGATAATCAATATTTAATCTACATTTAATCAATAATTAATTGATCTATGAAAATTCTGCTCATTGATTTCTTATCGGGATTTGTGACTCATTAATTTGAATTCAATTAAATTAATTAATCAATAATTTTCTCTCAATAAATGGAGATTCAGAATATCGATGATTTATCGATATTTAATCAATAATTTTATTAATATTCGATATATTCGGATTGTATCAATGATTTATTATCGGGATTAATTAACCATTAATATTTAATTAATTCACTCAATTAATCAATTCATTCCTTATCAATAAATGTGAAATCAAATTATTGATCGATAATCGATATTTAATCAATAATTCTAATCAATATTTCACATATTCAAATTACAGTGATTTATTATCGGGATTTATTAATAATTTAATTAAATTTAAGTAATTAATTAATTCCAATCAATTAATCGACCTTTAATCGATATCGAACCGATATTAATTATTAAATACATATATTAAATGTATTGAATGTAATCAATCGATTAAATATTGATTAAATAGATTGAATATATTAAATAGAATTAATGTGTTAAATATTGATTAAATCTGTTAAATGAACTAATTATTGATTAATTTAATTCAATCTATTTAATCGAATAAATTGATTAATTATTGATTAATTTGATTCCATCTATTTAATCGAATAAATCGATTTATTATTGATTAATTATATTCAATACATTTAATAGGACGAATATATTAAATATTGATTGGTTATATTCAATATATTTAATCGAATAAATCGATTAATTATTGATTAATAATATTCCATATATTAAATAGAATAAATCGATTTATTATTAATAATATTCCATATATTAAATAGAATAAATCGATTGTTATTGATTATCTATATTCAATACATTTAATCTAATAAATCGATTTATTATTGATTCATTATATTCCATAAAATTACCGAATAAATCGATTTATTATTGATTAATAATATTCCATATATTTAACAAAATAAATCGATTTATTATTGATTAATTACATTCAATACATTTAACAGAATGAATAGATTAAATATTGATTAGTTATAGTCAATATATTTATTTGAATAAATCGATTTATTATTAATTAAACCTATTAAATATATATAACGTAATGAATTTATTAATAAAATGGAACAAAAAGATTTAATAATTATTAAATACCTTTATTTTATTTATAATATATTAATATATTCACAATATCGTATTATATAATTATAATATATATTATAGTGTATATTATTAATTATTAGTTATAATTAATAATTATTATTTATTATTGTTAATAATTTAATGTAATTTAATGTATTATTTTAATTTATTTTAATTTACTTGAATTAACTTTAATTATAAATCTATTTATTCATGTAAATATATTTAATTAATAAATATTTAATCGATTAAATGCTAATTCCATTTAATGGAATATTTTTATTAAAAAAACAGAATAATTCCATAAAATAATTAAATAATAATTTTATTTTATTATTAAACGTGTCATTTATTTCATGGATATTTATTAATGTATATTAATTATATATTTTTATTTAAATTAATATATATTATATGTATATATTATATGTATTAAATATAAATATATATTTAAATGAAATTTATTTCATTTATTTAACCTACTAAATATATTTCATAAATTATTTTTAATTTATAATTAAATTATAATTTAATTAATGATAAATCATAACTATATATATTTTAATTAATTTATTATTCATGATATTTAAATATATTCTGACAAGAAATTAGAATAAATTAATATTAATTCAATGAATTATATTTATTTAATCTTTATATTTCATCTATTTAATCTTAATTAAATTTATTAATTTAATTAAATTATTAATTTTAATATATTTATTTCATTAGCAGATCTAAATGATGAATAATATGATTAATTTGATTTACTTCATCACGATATTTAGTTTATTAAATTTAATAAAAATTAATTTAATATTAAATTTAATAAAAATTTAATAATGAATTAATCGATATTTTTATTAGTTATTAATTGCAATCCTATTGATTTCATTTATTTAATGTCATTAATACAAAATATCGATTCCATTTATTCATTATATTGGAACATCGATCAATAATTATTAATTGGATTTATTTTATTTATTTAATATCGATATTTAATATATTGCATATATAATATATAATTAATATATTATTTTTATTAATATTAATTCCATTTATTTCATTTATTTAATATATTCCATATATAATATACATTTATTATATTGATTATATAAATATATTGTTATTACTAATTTGATTTATTTGATTTATTTAATATCAATATTTAATATATTTCATATATCATATATAATTAATATATTCTTTTTATTAATATTAATTCCATTTATTTGATTTATTTGATTTATTTCAAATATTTCATATATAATATATATTTATTATATTGATTATATGAATATAAGTATATTATTACTATTAATTTGATTTATTTAAATTATTTAATATCAATATTTATTATATTTCATATATAATATATTATTAATATATTCTTTTTATTAATATTAATTCCATGTATTTGATTTATTTCATATATTTAATGTCTAATAGATATTTAATATATTAATTATATAACCATCAGTAAATAATTAATAATTTGATTTTATTTATTTATTAATTCAATTTTTACATTTTATATATCGTATATAATTAAGATATTATTTTTATTAATATTAATTCAATTTATTTATAATATTTCATATATAATATACGTTTAATATATTAATTATATGAACATCAGTTAATAGTTATGAATTTGATTTATTTCATTTCTTTAATAATTCTATTTCTTATATTTTATATATCATATATAATAAATATATTATTTTTATTTTTATTAATTCAATTTATTTAATTTATTTATAATATTCCATATATAATATACATTTAATATATTGATTACATGAATTTAATATAGGTTTATTAATTTGATTTATTCGATTTATTTCATATATTTCATTAATAGTAATAATAATAGTAATAGTAATAATAGTAATAGTAATAGTAATAATAATAATAATAGTAATAGTAATAGTAATAATAATAATAATAATAATAATAATAATAATAATAATAATGATAATACCAAATTGATTATTCATTATATTATGATTATTCCTATATTATTATTATTATTATTATTATTATTATTATTATTATTATTATTATTATTATTATTATTATTATTATTATTATCACATTATTATCACATTATTATTATTACTATTATTTTAATAATTATATTATTATATTATATTATTAATGATATAATCATTATTAATTATATTAATTCTATATTAACAATACTAATTATATATAAATAATCATATATTGATATATTATATATTTATTTCTTCATTCATTTCTGTATTTATTGATTTATCCATTTATTTACAATCTATAATTGATTAATAATAAATAATCAATAAATACCGATTATTACTATTCCAATTTATTTAATTTATTTAATCTATTTCCCTATTTATAAAATACATTTAATATATTCATGATATGCAAATTAGAATTAATTCAATTTATTTATTTTCTTTATTTATTTCTAATATCCAATATTGATCAATCGATCGATTAATTGATCAATTTCTTTAGTTCTAAAATCCAATATTGATTGATTGATTGATTTTTAATATCCAATAGTGATTGATTGATCGATTGATTGATTAATCCATTTTTTTAGTTCTAATATCCAATACTGATTAATTGATTTATTTCTAATATCCAATATTGACTGATTGATTGATTGATTGATTGATTTCTTTATTTCTACCATCCAACATTGATTGATTGATCGATTTACTTCTAATATCCAATAATGATCAATTGATTGATTGATCAATTCATTTCTTACATTTTATTATCCAATATTGATTGATTGATTTGTTTATTTCTAATACCCAGGATTGATCGATTGATTGATTGATTTGTTTAATTCTAATATCCAATATTGATTGATTGATTAAATGATTGATTGATTTGTTTATTTCTAATACCCAGGATTGATTAATTGATTGATTGATCGACTGATTGATTGATTTCCTTAGCTCCAATATTCAGGACTGATTGATTAATTGATTGATTAGATTGATTGATTTCCTTAGCTCAAACATCCAGGATTGATTGATTGATTGATTGATTGATTGATTGATTGATTTCCTTAGCTCCAATATCCAGGATTGATTGATTGATTGATTGATTGATTGATTGAATGATCGATTGATTGATTGATTTCTTTAGCTCCAATATCCAGGATTGATTGATTGATTGATTGATTGATTGAATGATCGATTGATTGACTGATTTCCTTGGCTCCAATATCCAGGATTGATTAATTGATTGATTGATTGATTGATTTGTTTAGTTCTAATATCCAATATTGACTGATTGATTGATGGATTGCTTTAGTTATCATATCCAGGATTGATTGATTGATTGATTGATTGAGTTCTATTTTCCAATATTGATTGATTGATTGGTTTTCTTAGCTCCAATGTCCAGGATTGATTGATTGATTGATTGATTGATTGATTGATTGATTTCTTTAGCTCTAACACCCAGAATTAATTGATTGATTGATTGATTGATTGATTGATTGATTGATTGATTGATTGATTGATTGATTTCCCTCCCATGCCCAATATTGATTACTTGATTCATTTCCAATATCTAACCTTGACTGATTGATCAATTGATTGATTGATCCCGTTATTTATTAACTTATTTCCTCATTACCAATATTGATTAATTAATTGATTACTTTTTTATTGATTTCCTTATCACCCATATTGATTGATTGATTATTTATTGATTCCTGTATCACCAATATTGATTGATTGATTATTTATTTATTTCCTTATCATCAATATTGATTGATTATTGATTGCTTTATTTCTTTATTGATTCTCTTACCAGTATTGATCGATTATTGATTGATTCCTTTATTTTTGTATTGATTCCTTCATTACCAATACTGATTGATTGATTGATTGATTATTGATTGAATCCTTTATTTCTTCATTGATCCCCTTATCGCCAATATTGATTGATTATTGATTTATTGCTTTATTTCTTTATTGATTCCCTTATCGCCAATATTGATTGATTGATTATTGATTCCTTTATGTCTAGATTGATTCCCTTATTGCCGATACCGATTTATTGATTTCTTCCTTTCCAATACCCATCACTGATTAATTGATTAATTAATTGATTATTGATTGTTGCTTATTGATTATTGGTTTTCGATTATTGATTATTGATTATTGATTATTGGAAAAATCCCAAAATCCCGACCCTTGGAGCCCCCAGGTATTGATTGATTGATTAATTGATCAGTTGATTGATCCGGATACAAAAATTCATCCCCAAAGTGGGAAAAAATTGGGGAAAAATGGGGAAAAATGTGAAAAAAATGGGAAAAAATTGGGAAAAAATTGGGAAAAAATGGGGAAAAAATGGGGAAAAAAATTGGGAAAAAAATGGGGAATAAATGGGAAAAAATGGGGAAAAATTTTGAATAAATTGGGGAAAAATTGGGGAAAAATTGGGAATAAATTGGGAATAAAATGGGAAAAAAATTGGGAAAAAAAATGGGAAAAAATGGGGAAAAATGGAAAAAATTGGGAAAAAATTGGGGGAAAAAATGGGAAAAAATTGGGGAAAAATTGGGAAAAATTTGGGGAAAAAAATGGGAAAAATTGGCAACAATTGGGACAAAAAATTGGGGGAAAATTGGAGAAAAAAAGGGAAAAATTGGGGGAAAATTTGGAATAAATTGGAAAAAAATGGGGAAAAAATTGGGAATAAATTGGGAATAAATTGGGGAAAATTTTGGAAAAATTTTGGAAAAATTTGGGATAAATTGGGAAAAAAAATGGGGGAAAAATTGGGGAAAAATTGAAAAAATTTGGGAAAAATTTGGAATAAATTAGAAAAATTTGGGGGAAAATTGGGAAAAAAAATGGGAAAAAATGGGGGAAAATTGGGAAAAAATTGGGGGGAAAATGGGGAAAAAATTGGGAAAAAATGGGAAAAAATGGAAAAAAATGGGGGAAAATTGGAAAAAAATTTGGAATAAATTGGGAAAAAATTGGGAAAATTTTGGGGAAAAAATGGGGATAAAAATGGAAAAAAAAAGGGAAAAAAATTGGGAAAAAAATGAAAAAAAAATGGGGAAAAAATTGGAATAAATGGGAAAAAACCCCAAATTTTTATATAAATCTCATGAGAATTTTGGGATTTTTTTAATTACTTTTTTTTTAATTAGGAAAATTGGGAATAATTAATTAAGTTTCTTTTTTTCCCAAATTTTGCTGTATTTTTTCCTCCTTCCTGCAGGTGGCGAGCGCGACTTATTTTTGGCTTTATTATCCCAAAAAAATGCCCCAAAAATTCAGATTTTTACCCCAAAAAATTGAGATAAAACTGCCCCAAAATAGTAAAAAAAAAAAAGCCCCAAAAATTCGGATTTTTACCCCAAAAAATTGAGTTAAAACTGCCCCAAAATAGCCCCAAAAATCCCAAAAAATGCCCCAAAAATTCAGATTATTAACCCCAAAATAGCCCCAAAAAATCCCAAAAAATGCCCCAAAAATTCAGATTATTAACCCCAAAATAGCCCCCAAAAAATCCCAAAAAAGCCCTAAAAATTCAGATTTTTACCCCAAAAATTAAGATAAAACTGCCCCAAAATAGCCCCAAAAAAGTCCCAAAATTTGAGATTTTAACCCCAAAGATTGAGCTAAAACTGCCCCAAAAATACCCAAAAAAAGCCCAAAAAATTGGGATGGAAATCCCTAAAAAATCCCCAAAAAAATGGGAATTAAACCCCAAAAAATCCAAAAAAAAATGCCAAAAAAATGTGAATTAAAGCCCCAAAAAATCCCTAAAAAATCCCAAAAAAAATGGGAATAAAACCCTAAAAAATCCCTAAAAAATCCCAAAAAATGGGAATTAAACCCCAACAAACCCAAAAAAAATCCACAAAAAAAAAGGGAATTAAACCCCAAAAAGTCCCCAAAATAAATCCCAAAAAATTGGGAATTAAACCCCTAAAAAATCCCAATAATTGGGAATTAAATCCATAAAAAATCCCTAAAAAATCCCTAAAAAATCCCTAAAAAATCCCTAAAAAATCCCCAAAATTGGGAATTAAATCCCTAAAAAATCCCTAAAAAAATCCCAAAAATTGGGAATAAATTCCCAAAAAATCCCTTAAAAATCCCCAAAATTGGGAATTAATTCCCCCAAAAAATGGGAATTAAATCCCTAAAAAACCCTAAAAAATCCAAAAAAAATGGGAATAAAGCCCTAAAAAAATCCCTAAAAAATCCCAATAAATTGGGAATTAAATCCCTAAAAAATCCCCCAAAAATCCCACAAAATGGGAATTAAATCCCAAAAAAAATCCCCAAAAAATTGGGCATTAATTCCCAAAAAAATGGGAATTAAATCCCTAAAAAATCCCTAAAAAATCCTAATAAATGGGAATTAAATCCCAAAAAAAATCCCAATAATTGTGAATTAAATCCCTAAAAAATCCCTAAAAAATCCCAAATAATTGGGAATTAATTCCCCAAAAATCCCCAAAAAATGGGAATTAAAACCCTAAAAAATCCCTAAAATATCCCAAATATTGGGAATTAAATCCCTAAAAAATCCCTAAAAAATGGGAATTAATTCCTAAAAAATCCTAAAAAAAAGGGAATTAAATACCAAAAAAATCCCTAAAAAATCCCAATAATTGAGAATTAAATCCCTAAAAAATCCCAAAAAAAATTTCTAAAAATTGGGAATTAAATCCCTAAAAAATCCCTAAAAAATCCAAAAAAATTAAGAATTAAACCCCCAAAAAACCTCCAAAAAAGAGGAATCAAATCCCTAAAAAATGAGAATTAAATCCCAAAAAATCCCCAAAAATCCCCAAAAATTGGGAATTATTCCCCCAAAAAAAGGGAATTAAATCCCTAAAAAATCCCTTAAAAATCCCCAAAAAATGGAAATTAAACCCCTAAAAAACCCAAAAAAATCCCAAAAAATGTGAATTTAACCCCAAAAAACCCCCAAAAATCCCAAACCTGAATTTTTTTTTTGGGAACATTTTTGGGGATCCCAAATTTTCCATATTTTGATTTTTTTTTTGGGAATATTTTTCCTTCTTCGTTTCCTTCGTTTCGGCTTCGGCGCTAATTATGCATGCATGATTTCATCTGCAACTCATTAATATGCAAATGTATGCATCTGTTAGTTGCTAAATTAAAAATGCAAAGGAGCCCTTCTGGTGATTCTCCCAATTATTGTTTTTTTTCGGGAATGACGAGAAAAAAAACGGGAAAAAAAGGGGAAAAATTCGTGATTTTGGGATCCCAAAAATACCAAAAATTTGGGAATTTTGACCCCAAAAATTGAGGTAAAAATGCCCCAAAAATACCATAAAAAAATCCCAAAAAAAGCCCCAAAAATTCGGATTTTTACCCCAAAAATTAAGATAAAAGTGCCCCAAAATACCCCAAAAAAGGCCCCAAAAATTCTCATTTTTACCCCAAAAAATTGAGCTAAAACTGCCCCGAAATAGCCCAAAAATTCCCCAAAAATTCAGATTTTAACCCCAAAATAGCCCCAAAAAATCAAAAAAAAAACCCAAAAATTCAGATTTTAACCCCAAAATAGCCCCAAAAAAATGCCCCAAAAATTCAGATTTTAACCCCAAAACTTGAGCTAAAACTGCCCCAAAATACCCCAAAAATGCCCCAAAAATTCACATTTTACCCCAAAAATTGAGCTAAAACTGCCCCAAAATAGCCCCAAAAATTCAGATTTTAACCCCAAAAATTCAGCTAAAAATGCCCCAAAATAGCCCCAAAAATTACAAAAAAAATCATATTTTTACCCCAAAAATTGAGCTAAAAATGCCCCAAAATACCCCAAAAAATTCAGATTTTAACCCCAAAAATTGAGCTAAAAATGCCCCAAAATAGCCCCAAAATAGCCCAAAAAAATGCCCCAAAAATTCAGATTTTTACCCCAAAAATTGAGCTAAAAATGCCCCAAAAATACCCCAAAAATTCAGATTTTAACCCCAAAAAATGACCTAAAACTGCCCCAAAATAGCCCCAAAATAGCCCCAAAAAAGCCCCAAAAATTCAGATTTTTACCCCAAAAATTGAGCTATAAATGCCCCAAAATAACCCAAAAAAGACAAAAAAAAAGCCCCAAAAATTCGGATTTTTACCCCAAAAATTGAGCTAAAAATGCCCCAAAATAGCCCCAAAATTGCCTAAAAAAAGCCCCAAAAATTCAGATTTTAACCCCAAAAATTGAGCTAAAAATGCCCCAAAATAGCCCAAAAATTACCCCAAAAATTCAGATTTTAACCCCAAAAATTGATCTAAAAATGCCCCAAAATAGCCAAAAAAAGCTCTAAAATTTCAGATTTTTACCCCAAAAATTCAGCTAAAACTGCCCCAAAATAGCCCAAAAATTACCCCAAAAATTCAGATTTTAACCCCAAAAATTGAGCTAAAAATGCCCCAAAAATACCCCAAAAATTCAGATTTTTACCCCAAAAATTGAGCTAAAAATGCCCCAAAAATACCCCAAAAATTCAGATTTTAACCCCAAAAATTGAGCTAAAAATGCCCCAAAAATACCCCAAAAATTACCCCAAGAATTCAGATTTTTACCCCCAAAAATTGAGCTAAAACTGCCCCAAAATTACCCCAAAAATTCAGATTTTTACCCCAAAAATTGAGCTAAAAATGCCCCAAAAATACCCCAAAAAAATCCCAAAAAAAAGCCCCAAAAATTCAGATTTTAACCCCAAAATAGCCCCAAAAAATCAAAAAAAAACCCCAAAAATTCAGATTTTAACCCCAAAAATTGAGCAAAAACTGCCCCAAAAATACCCCAAAAAATCCAAAAAAAAAGCCCCAAAAATTCAGATTTTAACCCCAAAAACTGAGCTAAAACTGCCCCAAAAAAGCCCCAAAAATTCACATTTTAACCCCAAAAATTGAGCTAAAAATGCCCCAAAATAGCCCCAAAAATTCAGATTTTAACCCCAAAAATTGAGCTAAAAATGCCCCAAAAAAGCCCCAAAAATTCAGATTTTAACCCCAAAAATTCAGCTAAAAATGCCCCAAAAAAATCCCAAAAAAGCCCCAAAAATTCAGATTTTAACCCCAAAAATTGAGCTAAAAATGCCCCAAAAAGCCCCAAAATATCCCAAAAAAAGCCCCAAAATTTCACATTTTTACCCCAAAATAGCCCCAAAAATACCCAAAAAAAGCCCCAAAAATTCAGATTTTTACCCCAAAAATTGAGCTAAAAATGCCCCAAAAAAGCCCCAAAAAAATGCCCCAAAAATTCAGATTTTAACCCCAAAAAATTCCAAAATTTTGGGAATTTTCCAACCCAAATTTTCCCAAATTTCCCCCAAATTTTCCTGTTGAATTTGGACGGGCTCATGAATATTAATTAATGCTAATGAGCAGATGTGGGGCTGGAAGGTGGCGCTTTCCCAATGGGAGCAATATGTAAATGAGGTACGATTATATGCAAATGAGGCACGACAAATTTAAAAATATCATGCAAATGAGGCACGATCAATATCGCAGATATGCAAATGAGGTTCGATCAATACCAGTGATATGCAAATGAGGTGTACTCAATAGCAGGACGATATGCAAATGAGGTGTGATCAATACCAGTGATATGCAAATGAGGTGGCATCAATGGCAGGATGATATGCAAATGAGGTGCAATCAATACCAGGATGATATGCAAATAAGGCACGATCAATACCAAGGATATGCAAATTAGGTGTACTAATTACCAGGATGATATGCAAATGAGGTGCAATCAATAGTGGGATAATATGCAAATGAGACTGTATCGATAGCAGTATTATATGCAAATGAAACTGAGTCGATATCCGTTGATATGCAAATGACATTATCAATAGCTGAGTGATATGCAAATGAGGCACTATCAATAAAATGATATTCAAATGAGACCACATTGATACCAGTGATATGCAAATGAACTGGATCAACATTGTAATGATATTCTAATGGGGCTGTATCGATAGCAGAATTATATGCAAATGAACCTGAGTCGATATCAGTTGATATGCAAATGAGACTGTATCAATAGATGAGTGATATGCAAATGAGGCTCCATCAATAGAATGATATGCAAATTAGATGGTATCACTACTAGAATAGATACAAATTCATTTGTATCAATACCGGAATGATATGCAAATGAGAATCTATCGATAGCAGAATTATATGCAAATAAGACTGCATCAATATCAGTTGATATGCAAATGAGTCTATCAATACCAGAGTGATATGCTAATGAGGCTGTATCAATAGCAGAATTATATGCAAATGAAACTGTGTCAATATCAGAATGATATGCAAATGAGATTGTATCAATGTGATATGCAAATGAGGCGGTATTGATATCAGAATTCCATGCAAATGAGACAACATCGATATCAAAATGGTATGCAAATGAGGCGGTGTCAATAGCTGAATGCTATTCAAATGAGGCTGTATCGATAGCAGAACGATATGCAAATGAGGCGGCATCAATATCACAATAAGTGAATTAGGCCGTATCAATATCGGAATGATATGCAAATGAGGTGGTGCCAATAGCTGCATGATATGCAAATGAGGTGCTGCCAATATCAGAATGATATGTAAATGAGGCTGTGTCAATACCAATGATATGCAAATGAGGGTGTAGCAATAGCAGACTGATATGCAAATGAGGCAAAGCACATATCCAGGTGTTATGCAAATGAGGCATGGTCAATATTCAAATTATATGCAAATGAGGCCACATGCATCCATCCCTCAAAAACTCGTGGGGAAATTCCATAAAATCCCAAAAATGCCAAAAATCCCAAAAATCAAAAAAATCCCAAAAAATGCCAAAAATCTGAAAATTCAAAAAACCAAAAAATCCCAAAAATCAAAAAATCCCAAAAATGCGAAAATCCCATAAAAATTCCATAAATCCCAAAAATCCCATAAATCCATAAATCCCATAAATCCCAAAAAATCAAAAATCCCAAAAATGCAAAAAATCCCCAAAAAACCAAAAATCCCAAAACCCAAAAATGCAAAAAATCCCAAAACCCCAAAAACCCCAAAAATCCCAAAAACTCAAAAATGTGAAAAATCCCAAAAATCCCAAAATCCCAAAAATCCCAAAAATGTGAAAAATCCCAAAAATCCCAAAAATCCCAAAAACCCAAAAATGCGAAAAATCCCATAAATCCCAAAAATGTGAAAAATCCCAAAATCCCAAAAATGCGAAAAATCCCAAAAACCCAAAAAACCAAAAATCCCATAAATGCATAAATCCCAAAAACCCCAAAAATCCCAAAAATGTGAAAAATCCTAAAAATGTGAAAAATCCCAAAATCCCAAAATCCCATAAATCCAATAAATCCCATAAATCCCATAAATCCCATAAATCCCATAAATCCCAAAATCCCATAAATCCATAAATCCCATAAATCCCATAAATCCCATAAATCCCATAAATCCATAAATCCCATAAATCCATAAATCCATAAATCCCATAAATCCCAAAAACCCCAAAAATCCCAAAAACCCCAAAAATCCCATAAAAATCCCAAAAATCCCCAATCCCGAATTACCGACGAGGGAAGTCCCGGAGGAACTTTCCGGATTTTCTTTGTCTGAACTTCTGGAAAAAATGGGGGAAAAAATGGGAATTTTGGGATTTTTGGGGTTTTTGGGGTTTTTGGGGTTTTTGGGGTTTTTGGGGATTTTGGGGTTTTTGGGGTTATGGGATTTATGGATTTATGGGATTTATGGGATTTATGGGATTTTTGGGATTTATGGATTTATGGGATTTATGGGGTTTATGGGATTTATGGGATTTATGGGATTTATGGATTTATGGATTATGGGGATTTATGGCATTTTTTGGGATTTTTTGGGATTTTTTGGGGTTTTTTGGGGTTTTGGGGATTTATGGATTTATGGGATTTATGGGATTTATGGGATTTTGGGATTTTGGGATTTTTGGGATTTATGGGATTTATGGATTTATGGGATTTTGGGATTTTTGGGGTTTTGGGGTTTATGGGATTTATGGGATTTATGGGATTTATGGGATTTGGGGTTTTTGGGATTTATGGGGTTTTTGGGATTTTGGGGTTTTTGGGATTTTTTGGGGTTTTGGGGTTTTTGGGGTTTTGGGATTTATGGGATTTATGGGATTTTTGGGATTTATGGGATTTTTGAGGTTCTTGGGGTTTTTGGGTTTTTGGGATTTATGGGTTTTTGGGATTTTTGTGTTTTTTGGGATTTATGGGATTTATGGGATTTATGGGATTTATGGAATTTTGGGGTTTATGGGATTTATGGAATTTTGGGGTTTATGGGATTTATGGGATTTTGGGGTTTATGGGATTTTTGGGGTTTTTGGGATTTATGGGATTTGGGGATTTATGGGATTTATGGGATTTATGGATTTATGGGGTTTTTGGGATTTATGGGATTTATGGGATTTTTGGGATTTTTGAGTTTTTATGGGATTTATGGGATTTATGGGATTTTTGGGATTTTTGGGATTTTTGGGATTTATGGATTTATGGGATTTATGGGATTTTTGGGATTTTTGAGGTTAATGGGATTTTATGGGATTTTTAGGATTTTTTGGGATTTTCGGGGTTTTCGGGGTTTTTGGGATTTTTGGGATTTATGGGACTTATGGATTTATGGGATTTTTGGGGTTTTTGGGATTTATGGGATTTATGGGATTTTTGAGTTTTTATGGGATTTTTGTGGTTTTTTGGTTTTTTTGGCGTTTTTGGGGGTTTGGGATTTTTGGGATTTATGGGATTTATAGGATTTTTGGGATTTTTGGGGATTTATGGGAATTTTGGGATTTTTGGGGTTTTTGGGGTCACTCACCCACAGAAGATCCGTGCAGGGCTCAGTGGGATTTATGGGATTTATGGAATTTTGGGATTTTTTTGGGGTTTTTTTTGGGTTTTGGGATTTATGGGATTTATGGGATTTATGGGATTTATGGGATTTTTGGGATTTTTGGGATTTATGGGACTTATGGGATTTTTGGGGTCACTCACCCACAGAAGATCCGTGCAGGGCTCAGTGGGATTTATGGGATTTATGGCATTTTTGGGATTTTTGGGGTTTTTTTGGGTTTTTTTGGGTTTTTGGGAGTTTTTGGGATTCTGGGGGGGTTTGGGTTTTTGGGATTTTTGGGATTTATGGGATTTATGGGATTTTTGGGGTTTTATGGGATTTTCGGGGTTTTTTGTGGTTTTTGGGGGTTTTGGGATTTATGGGATTTTTGGGATTTATGGGATTTTTGGGATTTATGGGATTTTATGGGATTTATGGGATTTATGGGATTCATTGGATTTATGGGATTTTTGGGATTTATGGATTTATGGGATTTATGGATTTATGGGATTTAGGGGATTTATGGGATTTATGGGATTTTTGGGATTTTTGGGATTTTTTGGCATTTTTGGGGGTTTTGGGGTTTTGGGATTTTTGGGATTTTTGGGGTTTATGGGATTTTGGGATTTTGGGGTCACTCACCCACAGAAGATCCATGCAGGGCTCAGTGGGATTTATGGGATTTATGGGATTTTATGGGATTTATGGGATTTTTGTGGTTTTTTGGGTATTTTTGAGGCTTTTGGGATTTTTGGGGTTTTTGGGGGTTTTGGGATTTATAGGATTTTTGGGATTTTTTTGGATTTATGGGATTTATGGGTTTTTTGGGGTTTTTTGGGGGTTTTGTTGGTTATGGGATTTTTGGGATTTTATGGGATTTTTGGTGGTTTGGGGGTTTTGGGGCTCACTGGGATTTATGGGATTTATGGGATTTATGGGATTTTTGGGATTTTTTGGTTTTTTGGGGTTTTTGGGCGGTTTTAGTGGTTTGGGCTTTTTGGGATTTATGGGATTTTTGGGATTTATGAGATTTATGGGATTTATGGGATTTTTGGGGTCACTCACCCACAGAGGATCCGTGCAGGGCTCAGTGGGATTTATGGGATTTATGGGATTTTTGAGGTTTTTATGGGATTTTTGGGATTTTTGTGGTTTTTTTGCGGTTTGGGGGTTTTGGGGCTCACTGGGGTTTATAGGATTTTTGAGATTTATGGGATTTATGGGATTTTTGGGATTTTGGGGTCACTCACCCACAGAAGATCTGTGCAGGGCTCACTGGGATTTATGGGATTTATGGGATTTATGGGATTTTTGGGATTTTATGGGATTTTTGGCTTTTTTGGGAGTTTTTGGGGTTTTGGGGGGTTTTGGGATTTTTGGGATTTATGGGATTTATGGGATTTTGGGGTCACTCACCCACAGAGGATCCGTGCAGGGGTCTGGGGCTCACTGGGATTTATGGGATTTTTGAGTTTTTTATGGGATTTTTGGGATTTTTGGCATTTTGGGGGGTTTGGGGATGTATAGGATTTTTGGGATTTTTGGGATTTTGGGGATTTTTGGGATTTATGGGATTTTTGGGGTCACTCACCCACAGAAGATCCGTGCAGGGGTCTGGGGCTCACTGGGATTTATGGGATTTATGGGATTTTATGGGGATTTATGGGATTTTTGGCGTTTTGGGGTTTTTTGGGACTTGTGGGATTTATAGGATTTTTGGGATTTTTGGGATTTATGGGATTTTTGTGGTTTTTGGGGATTTTTTGGGTTTTTTTGGGGTCTAGGGCTCGCTGGGATTTATGGGATTTTTGGAGATTTATACGATTTATGAAATTTTTGAGTTTTAATGGGATTTTGGGGGTTTTTTGGGGTTTTTGAGAGTTTTTGGGATTCTGGGGGGTTTTGGGGTTTTGGGATTTTTGGGATTTTTGGGATTTATGGGATTTTTGGGATTTTGGGGTCACTCACCCACAGAGGATCCGTGCAGGGGTCTCCGGCGCGCGCTGGTCCCGTACTGGTAGAACTGGGAGCTCGGCTTGGTGGGGGACAGCGCTCCGGGATTGGCCAATTCCAACCCCAAATCCTGATCCAAAATCCCAAATCAGATCCCAAATCCAATCCCAAAACTTATCCCAATTCCAACCCCAAATCCTGATCCAAAATCCCAAATCAGATCCCAAATCCCAAAATCCGACCCCAAAACTCATCCCAAATCCCCCCCCAAAAATTACCACAAATCCGATCCCAAATCCCAAATCCGATCCCAAATCCCAAATCTGATCCCAAATCCCACCCCAAAAATTACCCCAAATCCGACCCCAAATCCCAAATCAGATCCCAAATCTGATCCCAAATCTGATCCCAAATCCCACCCCAAAAATTATCCCAAATCCGATCCCAAATCCGACCCCAAAAATTATCCCAAATCCCACCCCAAATCTGATCCCAAATCCCAAATCCGATCCCAAATCCGATCCCAAATCCGATCCCAAAATTCACCCCAAATTCCACCCCAAAAATTACCCCAAATCCCAACCCCAAATCCGACCCCAAATCCCAAATCTGATCCCAAATCCCAAATATGACCCCAAATCCGATCCCAAAATTTACCCCAAATCCTGATCCCAAATCCCAAATCCAACCCCAAATCTGACCCCAAATCCCAAATCCGATTCCAAATCCCACCCCAAAACTTACCCCAAATCCGACCCCAAATCCCAAATCCGACCCCAAATCCGATCCCAAATCCGATCCCAAATCCCAAATCTGATCCCAAATCTGACCCCAAATCTGACCCCAAATCCCAAATCCGACCCCAAATCTGACCCCAAAACTTATCCCAAATCCCAAATCCGACCCCAAATCCGATCCAAAACATGTCCCAAATCCCACCCCAAAAATTATCCCAAAATCTGATCCTAAATCTGATCCCAAATCCGATCCCAAATCTGATCCCAAATCCGATCCCAAATCTGATCCCAAATCCCAAATCTGATCCCAAATCCGACCCCAAAATTCACCCCAAATCCGATCCCAAATCCCAAATCTGATCCCAAATCCTGATCCCAAATCCCAAATCCGATCCCAAATCCCAAATCAGATCCCAAATCCGATCCCAAAATTTATCCCAAATCCCACCCCAAAAATTATCCCAAATCCCACCCCAAATCTGACCCCAAATCCCAAATCTGATCCCAAATCTGATCCCAAATCCCAAATCCGATCCCAAATCCGATCCCAAAACATGTCCCAAATCCCACCCCAAAAATTATCCCAAAATCTGATCCTAAATCTGATCCCAAATCCTGATCCCTAATCCCAAATCCGATCCCAAATCTGATCCCAAATCCGATCCCAAATCTGATCCCAAATCCCAAATCCGACCCCAAATCTGATCCCAAATCCCAAATCAGATCCCAAATCTGACCCCAAAATTCACCCCAAATCCGATCCCAAATCCCAAATCTGATCCCAAATCCTGATCCCAAATCCCAAATCCGATCCCAAATCCCAAATCAGATCCCAAATCCGATCCCAAATCCGACCCCAAATCCCAAATCTGATCCCAAAATTTACCCCAAATCCTGATCCTAAAACAGATCCCAAATACGATCCCAAAATTCACCCCAAATCCCACCCCAAAAATTACCCCAAAATCTGATCCCAAATCCCAAATCCGATCCCAAATCCGACCCCAAATCTGATCCCAAATCCGATCCCAAATCCGACCCCAAAACTTATCCCAAATCCCAAATCAGATCCCAAATCCGATCCCAAAAAATGTCCCAAATCCGACCCCAAAACTGACCCCAAATCCGATCCCAAATCCCAAATCTGATCCCAAATCCCAAATCAGACCCAAATCTGATCCCAAATCCGATCCCAAATCCCCCCCAAAAATTATCCCAAATCCGATCCCAAATCTGATCCCAAATCCGATCCCAAATCCCAAATCAGATCCCAAATCCCACCCCAAAAATTATCCCAAATCTGATCCCAAATCCGATCCCAAAACTTATCCCAAATCTGTTCCCAAATCTGACCCGAAATCCGATCCCAAATCCCAAATCCCAAATCTGATCCCAAATCTGACCCCAAATCTGATCCCAAATCCCAAATCTGACCCCAAATCTGATCCCAAATCTGATCCCAAATCCCAAATCTGATCCCAAATCTGACCCCAAATCTGACCCCAAATCTGATCCCAAATCTGATCCCAAATCCCACCCCAAAAATTATTCCAAATCTGATCCCAAATCCGATCCCAAAACTTATCCCAAATCCCACCCCAAAAATTACCCCAAATCCGACCCCAAATCTGATCCCAAATCTGACCCCAAATCCCAAATCTGATCCCAAATCTGATCCCAAATCTGATCCCAAATCCCAAATCTGATCCCAAATCCCAAATCTGACCCCAAATCTGATCCCAAATCTGATCCCAAATCCCACCCCAAAAATTACCCCAAATCCTGATCCCAAATCCTGATCCCAAATCTGATCCCAAATCTGATCCCAAATCCCAAATCTGACCCCAAATCTGACCCCAAATCCTGATCCCAAATCCCAAATCAGATCCCAAATCTAACCCCAAATCTGATCCCAAATCCGATCCCAAATCTGATCCCAAATCTGACCCCAAATCTGACCCCAAATCCCAAATCCGACCCCAAATCTGACCCCAAAACTTATCCCAAATCCCAAATCCGATCCCAAATCTGATCCCAAATCTGATCCCAAATCCCAAATCTGATCCCAAATCTGACCCCAAATCTCATCCCAAATCCCAAATCTGATCCCAAATCCCAAATCTGATCCCAAATCCCAAATCCGATCCCAAATCTGATCCCAAATCCCAAATCCGACCCCAAATCCCAAATCCCAAATCTGACCCCAAATCCCAAATCTGACCCCAAATCCGATCCCAAATCCCAAATCCGATCCCAAATCTGATCCCAAATCCCAAATCTGACCCCAAATCACAAATCTGATCCCGAATCCCAAATCCGATCCCAAATCTGATCCCAAATCCCAAATCTGACCCCAAATCACAAATCTGATCCCGAATCCCAAATCCGATCCCAAATCTGACCCCAAATCCCAAATCCGACCCCAAATCTGATCCCAAATCTGATCCCAAATCTGATCCCAAATCCCAAATCTGATCCCAAATCCCAAATTTGATCCCAAATGCGACCCCAAATCTGACCCCAAATCCGACCCCAAATCCCAAATATTCCATATTATTAAATATTATTTATTTACCTAAAATTAATTTTTATATATTTTATTTTATATAGAGTGGGTTCTATATTTTATATTATTAAATAGAAATATTATTGAATTTTATATGTTTTATTTTATATAGAATGGGTTCTATATTTTATATTATTAAATATAAATATTATTAATTTTTATATTTTTTATTTTATATAGAATGGGTTAGTCTATAATTATAAATATAAATATTATTAATTTTTATATATTTTATTTTATATAGAATGGGTTCTATATTATTAAATTTCTATATTATTAAATATTATTTATTTATCTGAAATTGATTTTTATATATTTTATTTTATATAGAATGGGTTATATATTAAATATTATTAAATATTATTTATTTATATGGAATTAATTTTATATTTTTTATTTTATATAGAATGGGTTATATATTCAATATTAAATATTATCTATTTATATAGAATTTATTTTTATATCTTTTATTTTATATAGAATGGGTTATAAATTCTATATTAAATATTATTTATTTATCTAAAATGGATTTTTATATATTTTATTTTATATAGAATGGGTTATAAATTCGATATTAAATATTATGTATTTACCTAGAATGGATTTTATATACAATGTACGACATATAGAATGTGTTATACATAGAATGTATTATACGTTCTATATTAAATATTCCATATTAAATATTCTGTATTATACACTCTATATTTTATATTATATATTAAATATTTTCCGTATTAAACATTCTATATTAAATAATGTATATGAAATATTCTATATTAAATATTCTATATTCACATAGAATGGATTTTATCTACAATGTATTCATATATAATGTAGCCAATATAGTACATGAATATAGGATGTATTCTATAGAATGTATTAATATATGACATATTAATGTATAGAATGTATTCAAATATAGATTGTATAGAATGTATTAAAATATAGAATGTATTAAAATATAGAATGTATTCATATATTACATATTAATATGTAGAATATATTCAAATATAGAATGTATGGAATGTATTAATATATAGAATGCATTCAAATATTGGATGTCTTCATATATGACATATTAATGTATAGAATGTATTCAAATATAGAATGTATGGAATGTATTAATATATAGAATGTATTCAAATATAGAATATATTGATATATGACATATTAATATACAGAATATATTCCAATATAGAATGTATGGAATGGATTAATATATAGAATGTATTCCAGTATAGAATGTGTAATGTATTAATATATAGAACGTATTCTATAGAATGTATTGATATATAGAATGTATTCAAATATAGAATGTATTGATATATGACATATTAATGTATATAATGTATTCCAATATAGAATGTATGGAATGGATTAATATATAGAATGTATTCAAATATAGAATGTATTGATATATGACATATTAATATATAGAATATATTGAAATATAGTATGTATAAGGTATTAATATATAGAATATATTGAAATATAGGATGTCTTCATATATTACATATTAATGTATTGAACGTATTCCAATATAGAATGAATAATGTATTAATATATAGAATGTATTCAGATATAGAATGTACTCATATATTATTCAAATATAGAATGTATAATGTATTAATATATAGAATATATTCAAATATAGAATCTATTCATATATGACATATTAATATATAGAACATATTTAAAATATAGAATGTATAGAATGTACTAAAATACAGAACCTATTGAAATATTCTATACGTATCAAACCTATAGAAGGGGAATGCATCCTATGCATGAATGTGCAACCGATGCCTATAGAATGCATTCTATACGTGTCCAACCTATAGAATCAATCCCTGTTCTATACATTAAACAGGCGAAACGCAGAAACTCCAGGGGATAACGGCTCTGAATTATTGATTCTATACATCCCATATAGGAATCCCGCAAATCCAATCGGCCATTTCCGATACCTCCTAATCAATCCCGGCCTCGGAGCTCCGGGAGCGGCCCAAAGCGCGGAGCTCCGCGGGGAAAGAGCTCCAGGAGCGGCCCAAAGCTGCGGAGCTCCGCGGGAAAAGAGCTCCAGGAGTGGCCCAAAGCTGCGGAGCTCCGCGGGAAAAGAGCTCCGAGGAACGGCCCAAAACTCGGAGCTCTGCGGGAAAAGCGCTCCGGGAGCTGCGGAGCTCCGCGGGAAAAGAGCTCCAAGTGCGGAGCTCCGAAGGAAAAGCGCTCCGAGGTGCGGCTCAAAACTCGGAGCTCCGCGGGAAAAGAGCTCCAAGTGCGGAGCTCCGAAGGAGAAGCGCTCCGTGAGCTGCGGAGCTCTGCGGGAGAAGCGCTCCAAGCGCGGAGCTCTGCGGTAAAAGTGCTCCAAGCGCGGAGCTCCGAAGGAAAAGCGCTCCAAGTGCAGAGCTCCGCGGGAAACGCGCTCAGCGAGCGGCCCAAATCGCTCCGAGTTGCAGAGCTCTGCGGGAGAAGAGCTCCAAGCTGCGGAGCTCCGTGGGAAAAGAGCTCCGAGTGCAGAGCTCCGAAGGAAAAGCGCTCCAAGTGCGGAGCTCCGCGGGAAAAGAGCTCCGGGAGCGTCCCAAAGCGCGGAGCTCCGCGGGAGAAATGCTCCGAGAGCTGCGGAGCTCCATGGGAAAAGAGCTCCGAGTGCGGAGCTCCACGAGAAAAGAGCTCCGGGAGCGGCTCAAAACTCGGAGCTCCGCGGGGAAAGAGCTCCGGGAGCGGCCCAAAACTCGGAGCTCCGCGAGAAAAGAGCTCCGAGTGCGGCCCAAAGCGCGGAGCTCCGTTGGAAAAGAGCTCCGGGAGCGGCCCAAAGCTGTGGAGCTCCGCGGGAGAAGCGCTCCGGGAGCTGCGGAGCTCCGAAGGAAAAGCGCTCCGAAATGCGGAGCTCCGCGGGAAAAGCACTCCAAGTGCGGAGCTCCGCGGGAAAAGCGCTCCAACCTGTGGAGCTCCGCGGGGAAAGAGCTCCAGGAGCGGCCCAGAGCGCAGAGCTCCGCGCGAAAAGCGCTCCGGGAGAGGCCCAAAGCACGGAGCTCCGCGGGAAAAGCGCTCCAAGTGCGGAGCTCCGCGGGACAACAGCTCCGAGCTGCGGAGCTCTGCAGGGAAAGAGCTCCAGGAGCGGCCCAAAACGCGGAGCTCCAAGCTCCGGGAGCGGAACAAAGCGCGGAGCTCCGCGGGGAAAGAGCTCCGAGCTCCGGGAGCGGCCCAAAGTGCGGAGCTCCGCGGGAAAAGCGCTTTGAGCTGCGGAGCTCCGCGGGGAAACAGCTCCGAGCTCCAGGAGCGGCCCAAAGCGCGGAGCTCCGCGGGGAAAGAGCTCCGAGGCGCGGAGCTCCATGAGAAAAGAGCTCCGAGTTCCGGGAGCGGCCCAAAGCGCGGAGCTCCGCGGGGAAAGCGCTCCAGGAGCGGCCCAAAGTGCGGAGCTCCGCAGGGAAAGCGCTCCAAGTGCGGAGCTCCGCGGGGAAACAGCTCCGAGGTGCGGAGCTCCGTGGGAAAAGAGCTCCAAGTGCGGAGCTCCGCGGGGAAAAGCGCTCCAGGAGTGGCCCAAAGCGCGGAGCTCCACGGGAAAAGAGCTCCGAGCTCCGAGAGCGGCCCAAAGCGCGGAACTCCGCGGGGAAAGAGCTCCGAGCTGCAGAGCTCTGCGGGAGAAGCGCTTTGAGCTGCGGAGCTCCGAAGGAAAAGCGCTCCGAGTTGTGGAGCTCTGCGGGAGAAGCGCTCCGGGAGCTGCAGAGCTCCGCGGGAAAAGAGCTCCAAGTGCGGAGCTCTGCGGAAAAAGAGCTCCGAGCTCCGGGAGCGGCCCAAAGTGCGGAGCTCCGTGGGAAAAGCGCTCCGGGAGCGGCTCAAAGTGCGGAGCTCCACGGGAGAAGAGCTCCGAGCTCCGGGAGCGGCCCAAAGCGCGGAGCTCCGCGGGAAAAGCGCTCCAGGAGCGGCCCAAGGGGCTCCGAGCTGCGGAGCTCCGCGAGAAAAGAGCTCCGGGAGTGGCCCAAAACTCGGAGCTCCGTGGGAAAAGAGCTCCGGGAGCAGCCCAAAGCGCGGAGCTCTGAGCTCCGGGAGCGGCCCAAAACTCGGAGCTCCGCAGGAAAAGAGCTCCGAGGTACGGCCCAAAGCTGCGGAGCTCCGCGGGAGAAGCGCTCCGAGCTCCGGGAGCGGCCCAAAGCGCGGAGCTCCGCGGGAGAAGCACTCCGAGCGGCAGAGCTCCGCGGGAAAAGAGCTCCGAGGTACGGCCCAAAGCGCGGAGCTCCGCGTGAAAAGCGCTTTGAGCTGCGGAGCTCCGCGGGGAAAGAGCTCCAGGAGCGGCCCAAAACTCGGAGCTCCGCGGGAAAAGAGCTCCAAGTGCGGAGCTCCACGGGAAAAGCGCTCCAAGTGCGGAGCTCCGTGGGAAAAGAGCTCCAAGTGCGGAGCTCCGAAGGAAAAGCGCTCCAAGTGCGGAGCTCCACAGGAAAAGAGCTCCAGGAGCGGCCCAAAACTCGGAGCTCCGCGGGAAATGCGCTCCGAGGAACGGCCCAAAACTCGGAGCTCCGCGGGAAAAGCGCTCCAAACTCGGAGCTCCACAAGAAAAGAGCTCTGAGAGCAGCCCAAAACGCGGAGCTCCGCGGGAAAAGAGCTCCGAGCTGCGAAGCTCCGCAGGAGAAGCGCTCCAAGTGCGGAGCTCCGCGGTAAAAGAGCTCCAAGTGCGGAGCTCCACGAGAAAAGAGCTCCGGGAGCGACCCAAAACTCGGAGCTCCGCGGGACAACAGCTCCGAGTGCGGAGCTCCACGAGAAAAGAGCTCCGGGAGAGGCCCAAAACTCGGAGCTCCGCGGGGAAAGAGCTCCGAGGAGCGGCCCAAAGCGCGGAGCTCCGCGGGCAAAGCGCTCAGAGAGCGGCCCAAAGCGCTCCAAGTTGCGGAGCTCCGCGGGAAATGAGCTCCAAGTGCGGAGCTCCACGGGGAAAGAGCTCCGAGCTCTGGGAGCGGCCCAAAACTCGGAGCTCCGCGGGAAAAGCGCTCCAGGAGCGGCCCAAAACTCAGAGCTCTGCGGGAAAAGCGCTCCAGGAGCGGCCCAAAGCGCGGAGCTCTGAGCTCCGGGAGCGGCCCAAAACTCGGAGCTCCTCGAGAAAAGAGCTCCGAGGAACGACCCAAAACTCGGAGCTCCGCGGGAAAAGAGCTCCAAGTGCGGAGCTCCGCGGGAAAAGAGCTCCGAGATCGGCCCAAAGCGCGGAGCTCCGAGGAACGGCCCAAAACTAGGAGCTCCGCGAGAAAAGAGCTCCAGGAGCGGCCCAAAACGCGGAGCTCCGCGAGGAAAGATCTCCGAACTGCGGAGCTCCGCGGGGAAAGAGCTCCGAGTGCGGAGCTCCGCGGGACAACAGCTCCGAGCTGCGGAGCTCCGAAGGAAAAGCGCTCCAAGTGCGGAGCTCCACGGGAAAAGCGCTCCGAGAGCGGCCCAAAGTGCGGAGCTCCGCGGGAAAAGAGCTCCGAGAGCGGCCCAAAATGCGGAGCTCCGCGGGAAAAGAGCTCTGGGAGAGGCACAAAACTCGGAGCTCCGCGGGAAAAGCGCTCCGGGGGCGGCCCAAGGGGCTTCGAGCTGTGGAGCTCCGTGGGAAAAGAGCTCCAAGTGTGGAGCTCCGCGGGAAAAGAGCTCCGAGCTCCAGGAGCGGCCCAAAGCACGGAGCTCCGAAGGAAAAGCGCTCCAAGTGCGGAGCTCCGCAGGAGAAGAGTTCCGAGCTGCGGAGCTCCGCGGGAAAAGAGCTCCAAGTGCGGAGCTCCGCGAGGAAAGAGCTCCGAGCTCCGGGAGCAGCCCAAAACTCGGAGCTCCGCGGGAGAAGCGCTGCGGGAGCTGCGGAGCTCCGCGGGAAAAGCGCTTTGAGCCACGGAGCTCCGAAGGAAAAGCGCTCCGGGCTGCGGAGCTCTGCGGGGAAAGCGCTCGGAGAGCGGCCCAAAACTCGGAGCTCCGCGGGAAAAGAGCTCCGAGCTGCGGGAGCGGCCCAAAGCACGGAGCTCCGCGTGAAAAGCGCTTTGAGCTGCGGAGCTCCGCGGGGAAAGAGCTCCAGGAGCGACCCAAAACTCGGAGCTCTGCGGGAAAAGAGCTCCGAGGAACAGCCCAAAACTCGGAGCTCCGAGGAACGGCCCAAAACTCGGAGCTCCACGAGAAAAGAGCTCCGAGGAACGGCCCAACTCCGCTCCCCCAAAACGCAATTTGGGGGCGCCGCTAATTAAGCGGCGGCGGTAATTAACGCCGCGGCCGCCTCATCGAAATTCTCATCAGCGCCGCTTCGCCGGCGCCTCATTCATATGCAAATGAGCTCTAAATAGGCTAATTAAGGATGGGACTCGTTCGGGTTAACCCAATGAGAACTGCGGGAAGAGCGAATGGGAAATTCCCATTAAATTATCCCAAAAATTCCATTAATTATCCTAAAAATTCCATTAATTATCCCAAAAAATTCATTATTAATCATCTAAATATTTCCTATTAATTATCCCAAAAATTCCCTATTAATAATCACAAAATTCCCTATTAATTATCCCAAAAATTCCTTATTAATTATCCAAAAAATCCCATTAATTATCCCAAAATTCCCATTAAATTATCCCCAAAATCCCTTTAATAATCCCAAAATTCCCATTTAATTATCCAAAAATTCCCTATTAATTATCCCAAAAATTCCCAATAAATTACCCCAAAATTCCCATTTAATTATCCCAAAATTCCATTTTAATCATCCCAAAAATTCCCATTTAATTATCCCAAAATTCCCATTTCAATTATCCCAAAATTCCCATTTAATCATCCCAAAATTCCCTATTAATTATCCCAAAAATTCCCAATTAATTATCCCAAAAATTCCCAATTAATTATCCCCTAAATTCCCTATTAATTATCCCAAAATTCCCATTTAATTATCCCAAAAATTCCCAATTAATAATCCCAAAAATCCCATTAATAATCCCAAAATTCCCTATTAATTATCCCAAAAATCCCATTAATAATCCCAAAATTCCCAATTAATTATCCCAAAAATTCATTATTAATCATCTAAATATTTCCTATTAATAATCCCAAAAATTCCCTATTAATTATCCCAAAAATCCCCATAATAATCCCAAAAATTCCCATTTAATTATCCCAAAAATTCCCCATTAATAATCCCAAAAATTCCCTATTAATTATCCCAAAAATTCCCTTTTAATTATCCCAAAATTTCCATTTAATAATCCCAAAATTCCCAATTAATAATCCCAAAATTCCCTATTAATTATCCCAAAAATTCCCATTAATTATCCCAAAAATTCCCATTTAATTATCCCCAAAATTCCTATTTAATTATCCCAAAAATTCCCTATTAATTATCCCAAAAATTCCATTTATAATCCCAAAATTCCCAATTAATTATCCCAAAATTTTTCCTTTTTAATCCCATTTTTTCCTCATTTTAATCCCAATTTTTTCCCTTTTTATTCCCAATTTTTTCCCTTTTTAATCCCAATTTTTTCCCTTTTTAATCCCATTTTTCCCCTTTTTAATCCCATTTTTCCTTATTTTTAATCCCATTTTTCCTTATTTTTAATCCCATTTTTTTCCTTTTTAATCCCATTTTTTCCCTTTTTAATCCCAATTTTTTCCCTTTTTAATCCCATTTTTTCCTCATTTTTAATCCCATTTTTTTCCCTTTTTAATCCAATTTTTCCCCTTTTTTAATCCAATTTTTTCCCTTTTTTAATCCCATTTTTTTCCTCATTTTTAATCCCATTTTTCCTCATTTTTAATCCCATTTTTTCCCTTTTTAATCCCAATTTTTTCCTCTTTATTCCCAATTTTTTCCCCTTTTTAATCCCATTTTTTTCCTTTTTAATCCCATTTTCCCCCTTTTTAATCCAAATTTTTTTCCTTTTTATTCCCATTTTTTTCCTTTTTTATCCCAAATTTTTTCCTTTTTAATCCCAATTTTTTCCCTTTTTAATCCAAATTTTTCCCATTTTATTTACATTTTTTTTCCATTTTATTCCCAATTTTTTCCCATTTTAATCTCATTTTTTTCCTTTTTATTCCCATTTTTTCGTCATTTTTAATCCCATTTTTTTCCCTTTTAAATCCAAATTTTTCCCATTTTTTCCCTTTTTTTTTTCCTTTTTAATCCCTTTTTTTTCCTTTTTATTCCCAATTTTTTTTCCTTTTTAATCCAAATTTTTCCCTTTTTAATCCCATTTTTTTTCCTTTTTATTCCCATTTTTTCCTCTTTTTTAATCCCATTTTTCCCATTTTTTTTCCATTTTTTCCCCTTTTTAATCCCATTTTTTTTCCTTTTTAATCCCATTTTTTTTCCTTTTTAATCCAAATTTTTCCCATTTTTTTCCATTTTTTTTCCTCTTTAATCCCATTTTTTCCCTCTTTATTCCCATTTTTTTCCTTTTTTAATCCCATTTTTTTTCCTCTTTAATCCCATTTTTTTTCCTTTTTTTTTCCCAAATTTTCCTCATTTTTAATCCCATTTTTTCCCTTTTTAATCCAAATTTTTCCCATTTTTTTTCCATTTTTTCCTCATTTTTAATCCCAATTTTTTCCTCATTTTTAATCCCATTTTTTTCTCTTTTTAATCCCATTTTTTTCCCTTTTTTAATCCAAATTTTTCCCTTTTTTTTCCATTTTTTCCCATTTTTTTTCCATTTTTTTCCCTTTTTAATCCCAATTTTTTTCCTTTTTATTCTAAATTTTTCCCATTTTTTTCCCATTTTTTTTCCATTTTTTTTCCTTTTATTCCCATTTTTCCCCTTTTTAATCCCATTTTTTCCCTATTTTTAATCCCATTTTTTCCCCTTTTTAATCCCATTTTTTCCTCTTTATTCCCAATTTTTTTTTCCTTTTTAATCCCAATTTTTTTTCCTTTTTAATCCAAATTTTTCCCATTTTTTTCCCATTTTTTTTCCATTTTTTTTCCTTTTTATTTCCATTTTTTCCCCTTTTTTTTCCATTTTTTTTCCTCATTTTTATCCCATTTTTTTTCCTTTTTATTCCCAATTTTTTTCCCGGAAAAATCCGAAATTCCCAAATTTTTTCCCACCTGAATGTTGGAATCTCTGGAATACGACGAATACGATCCTCGTTCCGATTTACCTGAAAAAAATGGGAAAAATCCAATTAAAATTCGGGAAAAATTGGAATTTTTCATGGAATTTTTAATTGGATTCAATGGGATTAATGGGAATAAAAAATTGGATTTTTTTGGGGATAAAAATCTGATTTTTTGGGATGAAAAATGGGATTTTTTAGGATTAAAAATGGGATTTTTTTGGGTAAAAAATCTGATTTTTTGGGGATAAAAATGGGATTTTTTTGGGGTGAAAAATGGGATTTTTTGGGGTGAAAAATGGGATTTTTTGAGGTGAAAAATGGGATTTTTTGGGATAAAAAATGGGATTTTTTGGGATTTTTTTAGGATTTTGGGATGAAAATCAGATTTTGGGGATGAAAATCAGATTTTAGGGATGAAAAATGGGATTTTTTGGGAATGAAAAATGGGATTTTTGGGAATGGAAAATTTTGGGATTTTTGGGGGATGGAAAATGGGATTTTTGGGATTTTTTTTCAGGATTTTGGGATGGTTTTATGGGATTTCGGGATGAAAATCAGATTTTTGAGATTTTTTTCAGGATTTTGGGGATGAAAATCAGATTTTTGGGATGGGAAATGGGATTTTGGGATTTTGGGAATGGAGAACAAAATTTTGGGATTTTGGGGATGGAAAACGGAATTTTGGGAATGAAAAATGGGATTTTTTGGGGCTGGAAAATGGGATTTGGGGATTTTTTTCAGGATTTTGGGATGGAAATCAGATTTTTGGGGATGGAAAATGGGATTTTGGGATTTTTTGGGGTGAAAAATGGGATTTTTGGGGATTTTTTTCAGGATTTTGGGAATGGAAAATGGGATTTTGGGGATGAAAATCAGATTTTGGGGATGAAAAATGGGATTTTTTGGGGATGGAAAATGGGATTTTTTTGGGATTTTTTTCAGGATTTTGGGATGATTTTAAAGGATTTTGGGATTTTTGGGGATGAAAAATGGGATTTTTTGGGATGAAAAATGGGATTTTTTGGGATTTTTTTCAGGATTTTGGGATGGTTTTATGGGATTTTTGGGGATGAAAAATCAGATTTTTGGGATTTTAGGATTTTTGGGGATGGAAAATGGGATTTTTGGGGATGAAAATCAGATTTTTGGGATTTTTTTCAGGATTTTGGGATGGTTTTATAGGATTTTGGGAATGGAAAATGAGATTTTGGGATTTTTTTCAGGATTTTGGGGATGAAAAATGGGATTTGGGGATTTTGGGGTGGAAAATGGGTTTTTTGGGATTTTGGGGGTGAAAAATGGGATTTTGGGGATGAAAATGGGATTTTGGGATTTTTTTTAGGATTTTGGGATTTTTTTGGGATTTTTGGGATGGTTTTATGGGATTTTGGGGATGAAAATCAGATTTTGGGGATGGAAAATGGGATTTTGGGATTTTGGGAATGGAAAACAAAATTTTGGGATTTTGGGGGTGGAAAATTTTGGGATTTTGGGAATGGAAAATGGGATTTTGGGATTTTTTTCAGGATTTTGGGGATGGAAAATGGGATTTTGGGATTTTTTGGGGTGGAAAATGGGATTTTTTGGGAAAGAAAGTGGGATTTTTTGGGATTTTTTTCAGGATTTTGGGATATTTTTTAGGATTTTTGGGATTTTTTTCAGGATTTTGGGATGGTTTTATAGGATTTTGGGGATGAAAAATGGGATTTTGGGATTTTGGGAATGGAGAACAAAATTTTGGGATTTTGGGGATGGAAAACGGAATTTTGGGAATGGAAAATGGGATTTTGGGGATGAAAATCAGATTTTTGGGGATGAAAATTTAGATTTTTGGGATTTTTTTCAGGATTTTGGGATGGTTTTATGGGATTTTTGGGATGAAAATCAGATTTTTGGGATGGTTTTATAGGATTTTGGGGATGAAAATCAGATTTTTTTGGATTTTTTTTCAGGATTTTGGGATTTTTTTCCGGATTTTTGGGGATGGAAAATGGGATTTTGGGGATGAAAATCAGATTTTTGGGATTTTTTTCAGGATTTTGGGATGGAAAATGGAATTTTGGGATGGAAAATGGAATTTTGGGATTTTGGGATTTTTGGGAATGGAAAATGGGATTTTTTGGGATTTTTTACAGGATTTTGGGATTTTTTCCAGGACTTTGGGTTGGTTTTATAGGATTTGGGGATTTTGGGATTTTTGGGGATGAAAAATGGGATTTTGGGATTTTTTCAGGATTTTTGGGATGGTTTTATAGGATTTTGGGGATGAAAATCAGATTTTTGGGGTGAAAAATGGGATTTTTTGGGATGGTTTTATGGGATTTTTGGGATTTTGGGATTTTTGGGGATGGAAATCAGATTTTGGGGATGAAAAATGGGATTTTTGGGATGAAAAATGAGATTTTTTGGATGGTTTTATAGGATTTTGGTATGGAAAATGGAATTTTGGGATTTTTTTCAGGATTTTTGGGATGGAAAATGGGATTTTGGGGATAAAAATCAAATTTTTGGGATTTTTTCAGGATTTTGGGATGGTTTTATGGGATTTTGGGATTTTGGGACTTTTTTCAGGATTTTGAGATTTTTTTTCAGGATTTTGGGATGGTTTTATAGGATTTTAGGGATGAAAAATTGGATTTTTGGGATGAAAATCGGATTTTTGGGGATGAAAAATGGGATTTTTTGGGATTTTTTTCAGGATTTTGGGATGGTTTTACGGGATTTTTGGGATGAAAATCAGATTTTTGGGATGGAAAATGGGATTTTTTGGGGATGGAAAATGGGATTTTGGGATTTTTTTCAGGATTTTGGGATGGTTTTATAGGATTTTGGGAATGTAAAAATGGGATTTTTGGGATTTTGGGTATGGAGAACAAAATTTTGGGATTTTGGGGATGGAAAATGGGATTTTGGGATTTTTGGGATGGTTTTATAGGATTTTTGGGGATGAAAAATGGGATTTTTGGGATTTTGGGTTTTTTTCAGGATTTTGGGATGGTTTTAAGGGATTTTTGGGATGGAAAATGGGAATTTTGGGAATGGAAAATGGGATTTTTGGGATGAAAAATGGGAATTTTTTGGATGGAAAATGGGATTTTTGGGATGAAAAATGAGATTTTTAGGATAATTTCACAGCATTTTACACTTTCCACCTGAAAATTCCCTTTCCCCACCCCCACCCCAAAATAATTTCATTTTTTCCCAATAATTTTCCATCATTTCCCAACATTTTTAACCCCAAAAATGACAAAATTTTCCCATAAAATTAATCAAAATTTCCTTTATCACAGTTTTAATTTCAGTTATTATAAAAATATTTATAATTATATCAAAATAAAACCCCCAATAAATTATAAGTTGTCCAAAAAGGATTTAAATGGGATTTTGTTGGGATGTGGGGGAGGAAATTCGGGAATAATTAAAAAAAAATTGAATTAATTAATTAATTTCAGCGTTTCCATGACATCAATGGGCACTCGGCCAATGGTGGTGTCGGAGGGAGGTGGATTTGATTTTTTAATTAATTAATTGGGTTGTTTTGGGGTGGATTTAAGGGTGAAATAATAAAAAAAATTAATTAAATTAAAACAAAAAAAATCGCAATAAAATACAAAAAAAACCACAATAAAACCCTAAAAAAACCCAAAAAAAACACCCAAAAACACCTAAAAAAAATACACCCAAAAAACCCAAAAAACCCTAAATAAAACAAAAAAATTAAAAAAACCCCAAAAAACCCCAAAAAAAACCCAAAAATGCAAATAAAACCCAAGAAAACCTAAAAAAACCGAAAAAACCCCAAAAAACCCCAAAAAATTAAAAAAAACAAAAAAAACCCCAAAAAAACCCAATAAACCAAAAAAAAGAAAAAACCCACAAGAAAATTAAAAAAAAAACCCAAAAAAACCCCAAAAAACCACATAAAACCTAAAAAAAACCCCCAAAAAACCCAAAAAAACCCAAATAAACCTAAAAAAGTAAAAAAAAAACCCAAAAAACCCACAAAAACCCCACAAAAAACCCACAAAAACCACAAAAACCCCCAAATAAAACCCCAAAAAACCCTAAGAAATAAATAAAAAAAACCCAAAAAAAACCCCAAAAAACCCAAAAAAACCCCCCCAAAAATCCAAATGAAACCTAAAAGAACCCAAATAAAACCCAAATAAACCCAAATAAACCCAAATAAAACCCAAAAAAACCCTAAAAATAAAAACAAACCCAAAAAAAATTTAAAAAACCCCCCAAAAAAAAAAAAACCAAAAAACCCAAATAAAACCCAAAGAAATCTAAAAAAACCCGAAAAAAACCCAAATAAACACAAATAAAACCCAAATATAAAACTCAAATAAAACCCAAATAAAACCCCAATAAAACCCCAATAAAACCACAAATAAAACCCAAATAAAAACAAAAAAAACCCCAAAAAACCCCAAATAAAACCCAAATAAAACCCAAATAAAACCCAAAAAAAACCACAAAAAAATCCAAAAAAAAACCACAAAAAAACCCACAAAAAACCACAAAAAAACCCAAATAAAACCCCAAATAAACCCCAAATAAAACCCCAAAAAAAAACGAGAAGAAAAGAGGAAAAAAAAACCAAAAAAAATCCAAAATAACCCCAAATAAAACCCAAATAAAACCCAAATAAAACCCAAAAAAAAAACCCCCCAAAAAAGCCCAAAAAATCCACAAATAAAACCCAAAAAAACCCCCAAATAAACCCCAAATAAAACCCAAAATAAAACCCCAAAAAATGCAAATAAAAAGCTAAAAAAATACAAAAAAATACAAAAAAAACCCAAATAAAACCCCCCAAAAAACCCCAAATAAATCCCAAATAAAACCCCAAAAAAACCTAAAAAAACCCAAATAAAACCACATAAAATCCAAATAAAAACCTAAAAAAATCCCCAAAAAATAAAAAAAAATCCAAAAAAACCCAAAAAAACCCCAAATAAAACCCCAAATAAAACACAAAAAAACCCCAAAAAAACCCAAATAAAACCCGAATAAAACCCAAATAAAACCTAAAAGAAATCCCCAATAAAACCCACAAAAAAAAACCCCAAAAAAACCCCAAAAAAAACCCCAAATTAAAACCCAAATAAAACCTAAAAAATCCCAAAAAACCACAAAAAAACCCCAAATAAAACCCAAAAAAACCCAAATAAAACCCAAAAAAACCCCAAATTATACCCCAAAAAAACCACAAATAAACCCCCAAATAAAACCCAAATAAAACCCAAATAAAACCCAAATAAAACCCAAATAAAACCCAAATAAAACCCAAATAAAACCCAAATAAAACCCAAAAAAATCAAAATAAACCCCCCAAAAAACCAAAATAAAACCCCAAAAAATACAAATAAAACCCCAAAAAAACCCCAAAAAAACCACAAAAAATCCCACAAAACCACAAAAAACCCCAAATAAAACCCAAATAAAACAGCAAATAAAGCCACAAAAAAACCCCAAAAAACCACAAAAAAACTCCAAAAAACCCCAAATAAAACCCCAAATAAAACCCCAAAATAAACCCAAAGAAAACCAAAATAAAACACAAATAAAACCACAAATAAAACCCAAAAAAACCCCAAATAAAAACCAAATAAAACCACAAAAAATCAGAATAAAAACCTAAAAAAATAAAAAAAAAATCCCAAATAAACCCCAAATAAAACCCCAAATAAAACCCAAATAAAACCCCCAAAAAACCCCAAATAAACCCAAATAAACCCCCCAAAAAAACCCCAAAAAATCCAAATAAAAACCTAAAAAAATCCAAAAAATCCAAATAAAAACCTAAAAAAATCCAAAATAATCCAAAAAAACCCCAAATAAACCCCAAATAAAACCCCAAATAAAACCCAAAAAAACACCACAAAAAATCAAGAAAAAACCCAAAAAACAAAAAAAAACCCCCAAAAAAACCTAAAAAAATCCAAATAAAATGTAAACAAAACCCAAATAAAACCCACAAAAAAACCGAAATAAACCCCAAATAAAACCCAAAATTATCCCCAAATAAACCCCAAATAAACCCCAAAAAAACCCCCAAAAAACCCAAATTAAACCCAAAAAAAACGAGAAGAAAAGAGAGAAAAAAAACCAAAAAAAACCAAAAAAACCCCAAATAAAACCCCCCAAAAAAACCCAAAATAAACCCCAAATAAAACCCCAAATAAAACCCCTAAAAAAACCCCAGAAAACACCCAAAAAAACCCCAAATAAAACTGCAAAAAATCCAAATAAAAACCTAAAAAAATCCAAATAAAAACCCCAAAAAAATAATAAAAAAATCCAAATAAAACCCCAAATAAACCCCAAATAAAACCCAAATAAAACCCAAATAAACCCCAAAAAACCCCAAAACACCCCAAATAAAACCACAAAAAATAAAAAAAACCCTAAAAAAATAAAAAAAATCCAAATAAAATGTAAATAAAACCCAAATAAAACCCACAAAAAACCCCAATAAAACCCAAATAAACCCAAAAAAATCCCCAAAAAAAACCCCAAATAAACCCCAAATAAAACCCAAAATAAAACCCAAATAAAACCCAAATAAAACCCAAAAAAAACCCAAATAAACCCACAAAAAAACCCCAAATACAACCCCAAATAAACCCCCAAAAAAACCCCAAATAAACCCAAAAAAATCACAAAAAAACCCCAAATAAACCCCAAATAAACCCCAAAAAAAACCCCAAAAAATCAAAATAAAACCCCAAATAAAACCCCAAAAAACCCAAAAAAAGCCCAAAAAATCCACAAAAAAACCACAAATAAACACAAATAAAACCCCAAAAAATCCAAATAAAATCCTAAAAAAATCCCCAAAAAATTAAAATAAAACCCCAAATAAAACCCCAAATAAAACCCCAAATAAAACCCCAAAAAAACCCCCAAAAAAACCCCAAAAACCCCAATAAAACCCAAAAAAAACAACAAGAAAAGAGGAAAAAAAAAAAACGGCTCCACTGCGGAATTTCGGATCCTGCGGCAAAAACGCTGCGGAGAATTTTTGGCACAAATTCAACAACGACGGTGCCAACCCCCCCCTCGCCCAAAAAATGCCATTTTTCACCCAAAAAATGCCACTTTTCACCTAAAAAATTACATTTTTGCCCAAAAAATGCCATTTTATACCCACTTTGCCCAAAAAAAAGGTATTTTTATTCAAAAAAATACCACTTTTGCTCAAAAAATGCCATTTTTACCCAAAAAATGCCAATTTTCCCCCAAAAATGCCGTTTTTGCCCAAAAAATGCCACTTTTACCCAAAAAATGCCACTTTTGCCCAAAAAATGCCATTTTTGCACAAAAAATATCATTTTTTCCCAAAAAATGACATTTTAACCCAAAAAATGCCATTTTTATGCCCCCTTTGCCTAAAAAATGCCATTTTTGCCTAAAAAAATGCCACTTTTCCCTTAAAATGCCACTTTTATGCCCATTTTGCCCAAAAAATGCCATTTTTGCCCAAAAAAATCCCATTTATGCCCCTTTTTCCCAAAAAATGCCACTTTTGCCCAAAAAATGACATTTTTGCCCCAAAAAATGCCACTTTATGTCCCATTTGCCCAAAAAATGCCATTTTTGCCCAAAAAAATACATTTTTTTACCAAAAAATGCCACTTTTATGCCCCCTTTGCCCAAAAAATGCCACTTTTACCCAAAAAATGCCATTTTTGCCCAAAAAATGCAATTTTTGCCCCAAAAAATGCCACTTTATGCCCCCTTTGCCAAAAAAAAATGGTATTTTTGATCAAAAAAATGCCACTTTTTGCCCAAAAAATGCCATTTTTATGCCCCATTTGCCCAAAAAATGCCACTTTTTCCCTAAAAATGCCACTTTTACCCAAAAAATACTATTTTTCTATCAAAAAATACCCCTTTTGCCCAAAAAATGCCACTTTTGCCCCAAAAAATGCCACTTTATACCCCCTTTGCCCAAAAAAAATGGTATTTTTATTCAAAAAAATGCCACTTTTTGCTCAAAAATGCCATTTTTCCTCAAAAAATGCCATTTTGTCCCAAAAAATGCCATTTTAGCCCCAAAATATACCCCCTTTATGTCGCTTTTACCCAAAAAATGCCATTTTTACCCAAAAAAATACCCCCTTTATGTCCTTTTTGCCCAAAAATTGCTACTTTTGCCCCAAAAAATGCCACTTTATGCCCCCTTTAGCCAAAAAAATGCCACTTTTACCCAAAAAATGCCATTTTTATGCCCCCTTTTTCCCAAAAAATGCCACTTTTGCCCAAAAAATGCCATTTTTGCCCCAAAAAATGCAACATTATGTCCCCTTTGCCCAAAAAAATGCCATTTTTACCCAAAAAATGCCACATTTACCCCAAAAATACCATTTTTCGATCAAAAAATGACCTTTTTGCCCAAAAAATGCCATTTTTGCCCTAAAAATGCCATTTTTACCCCAAAATATACCCCTTTTATATCCCATTTGCCCAAAAAATGACATTTTTGCCCAAAAAATGCCCTTTTTGCCCAAAAAATGCCACTTTTTCCCAAAAAATGCCACTTTTCACCCAAAAAAAGCCACTTTTGCCCAAAAAATGCCATTTTTTGCTAAAAAAATGCCACTTTATTCCCCCATTTGCCCAAAAAATGCCACTTTTGCCCAAAAAATGCCCTTTTTGCCCAAAAAATGCCACTTTTACCCAAAAAATGTCATTTTTGCCCCTAAAAATGCCACTTTTGCCCCAAAAAATGCCACTTTTACCCAAAAAATGCCACTTTTGCCTAAAAAATGCCACTTTATACCCCCTTTGCCTAAAAAAAAATATTTTTGCTCAAAAAAATGACATTTTAACCCAAAAAATGCCATTTTTGCCCAAAAAAATCCCCTTTATGTCCTTTTTGCCCAAAAAATGCCATTTTTCACCCAAAAAATGCCACTTTTCCCTAAAAATGCCATTTTTGCCCCAAAAAATGCCACTTTATTCCCCCTTTGCCAAAAAAAATGGTATTTTTGTTAAAAAAATGCCATTTTTGCCCAAAAAATGCCATTTTTCCTCAAAAAAATGCCACTTTGGCCCAAAAAATGCCATTTTTACCCAAAAAAAACCACCTTTATGCCACTTTTGCCCAAAAAATGCCCTTTTTATCCAAAAAAATGCCACTTTTCCCTAAAAAATGCCATTTTTTGCCCAATAAATGTGATTTTTGCCCAAAAAATGCCACTTTTTGCTCAAAAAATGCCATTTTTATGCCCCCTTTGCCCAAAAAATGCCACTTTTGCCCAAAAAATGCCACTTTTGCCCAAAAAATACATTTTTTGACCAAAAATTGCACTTTTTGCCCAAAAAATGCCATTTTTGCCCAAAAAATGCCATTTTTATGCCCCCTTTGCCCAAAAAAATGCCACTTTTGCCCAAAAAATGCCATTTTTGAACAAAAAATGCCACTTTTGCCCAAAAAATGCCACTTTTCCCTAAAAAATGCCATTTTTGCCCCAAAAAATGCCACTTTTGCCTAAAAACGCCATTTTTGCCCAAAAAATGCCACTTTTGCCCAAAAAATGCCATTTTTGCCCCAAAAATTGACCTTTTAACCCAAAAAATGCCCTTTTTGCCCAAAAAATGCCATTTTTGCCCCAAAAAATGCCACTTTATACCCCCTTTGCCCAAAAAATGCCCTTTTTGCCCAAAAAATGCCACTTTTGCCCAAAAATTTCCACTTTTGCCCAAAAAATACCATTTTTTCCCAAAAAATGCCACTTTATACCCCCTTTGCCCAAAAAATGCCACTTTTGCCCAAAAAATGCCATTTTTACCCCAAAAAATGACACTTTATACCCCCTTTGCCAAAAAAATGCCATTTTTGCCCAAAAAAATACATTTTCCTACCAAAAAATGCCATTTTTATGCCCCCTATGCCCAAAAAATGCCACTTTTGCCTAAAAAAAGCCACTTTTGCCCAAAAAATGGCACATTTGCCCCAAAAAATGACACTTTATACCCCCTTTGCCAAAAAAATGCCATTTTTGCCCAAAAAAATGCCACTTTTACCCAAAAAATGCCATTTTTGCCCAAAAAATGCCACTTTATGCCTCTTTTGCCCAAAAAATGCCACTTTTGCCCAAAAAATGCCACTTTTACCCCAAAAAATGACATTTTTGCCCAAAAAATGCCCTTTTTGCCCCAAAAATGCCACTTTATACCCCCTTTGCCCAAAAATTGCCCTTTTTGCCCCAAAAAATGCCATTTTTGTCCCAAAAATTACCATTTTTTCCCAAAAAATGCCATTTTTATGCCCCTTTTGCCCAAAAAATGCCACTTTTCACCCAAAAATTGCCTCTTTTTGCCCCAAAAATGCCATTTTTGCCCCAAAATATACCACTTTATGTCCCTTTTGCCCAAAAAATGCCACTTTTGCCTAAAAATGCCATTTTTGCCCCAAAAAATGCCACATTTACCCAAAAAATGCCACTTTTGCCCCAAAAAATGCCACTTTATGCCACTTTTGCCAAAAAAAATGCCACTTTTTACCCAAAAAATACCATTTTTACCCAAAAAATGCCACTTTTACCCCAAAAAATGCCATTTTGCCCAAAATATGCCACTTTTGCCTAAAAAATGCCTTTTTTGCCCCAAAATTGCCACTTTAACATAAAAAATGCCATTTTTGCCCCAAAAATGCCACTTTTACCCAAAAAATGCGATTTTTGCCCAAAAAATGCCACTTTATGCCCCATTAACCCAAAAAATGCCACTTTTGCCCAAAAAATGCCACTTTTGCCCAAAAAATGCTATTTTTGCTCAAAAACTACATTTTAACCCAAAAAATGCCATTTTTTGCCCAAAAAAAATCCCCTTTATGCCCCCTTTGCCTAAAAAATGCCATTTTTGCCCAAAAAATGCCGGTTTTGCCCTAAAAATGCCATTTTTGCCCCAAAAAATGCCATTTTATGCCACCTTTGCCCAAAAAATGCCATTTTTGCCCAAAAAATGCCACTTTTCCCTAAAAAATGCCACTTTTGCCCCAAAAAATGCCACTTTTTGCCCAAAAAATGCCCTTTTTTCTCAAAAAATGCCACTTTTCCCTAAAAAATGCCACTTTTACCCAAAAAATGCCATTTTTATACCCCCTTTGCCAAAAAAATGCCATTTTTGCCCAAAAAAATGCCACTTTTACCCAAAAAATGCCATTTTTGCCCAAAAAATGCCACTTTATGCCTCTTTTGCCCAAAAAATGCCACTTTTGCCCAAAAAATGCCACTTTTACCCCAAAAAATGACATTTTTGCCCAAAAAATGCCCTTTTTGCCCCAAAAATGCCACTTTATACCCCCTTTGCCCAAAAATTGCCCTTTTTGCCCCAAAAAATGCCATTTTTGTCCCAAAAATTACCATTTTTTCCCAAAAAATGCCATTTTTATGCCCCTTTTGCCCAAAAAATGCCACTTTTCACCCAAAAATTGCCTCTTTTTGCCCCAAAAATGCCATTTTTGCCCCAAAATATACCACTTTATGTCCCTTTTGCCCAAAAAATGCCACTTTTGCCTAAAAATGCCATTTTTGCCCCAAAAAATGCCACATTTACCCAAAAAATGCCACTTTTTGCCCAATAATGCCATTTTTCCCTAAAAAATGCCACTTTTACCCAAAAAATGCCATATTTATGCCACTTTTGCCCAAAAAATGCCATTTTTGCCCCAAAAAATGCCATTTTTGCCCCAAAAAATGCCACTTTTACCCAAAAAATGCCATATTTGCCCCCAAAAAATGACACTTTATACCCCCTTTGCCCAAAAAAATGGTATTTTTGTTCAAAAAAATGCCATTTTTACCTAAAAAATGCCATTTTTATGCCCAAAAAATGCCACTTTTCCCTAAAAAATGCCATTTTTGCCCCCAAAAATGCCATTTTTGCCTTTAAAAAATGACATTTTAACCCAAAAAATGCCATTTTTATGCCCCCTTTGCCAAAAAAATGCCCTTTTTGACCCAAAAAATGCCACTTTTGCCCAAAAAGTGCCACTTTTGCCCTAAAAATGCCATTTTTGCCTAAAAAATGCCACTTTTACCCAAAAAATGCCATTTTTGCCCTAAAAATGCCATTTTTGCCCCAAAAAATGCCACTTTTGCCCCAAAAAATGCCACTTTATGCCCCCTTTGCCCAAAAAATGCCATTTTTTACCCAAAAATGCCACTTTTGCCCAAAAAATGCCATTTTTGCCCCAAAAAATACCCCCATTATGTCCCCTTTGCCCAAAAAATGCCATTTTTTCCCAAAAAAAAACCCCTTTGTGCCCCCTTTGCCCAAAAAATGATATTTTTCCTCAAAAAAAATGCCACTTTTGCCAAAAAAAATGCCATTTTTGCCTAAAAAAATGCCACTTTATACCCCATTTGCCCAAAAAATGCCATTTTTGCCCCAAAAAATACCCCCTTTATGCCACTTTTGCCCAAAAAATGCCATTTTTGCCCAAAAAAATGCCATTTTTGTCCCAAAAAATACCCCCTTTATACCCCTATGCCCAAAAAATGCCACTTTTACCCAAAAAATGCAATTTTTATGCCCCCTTTGCCCAAAAAATGCCACTTTTGCCTAAAAAATGCCATTTTAGCCCCAAAAATACCCCCTTTATGTCACTTTTGCCCAAAAAATGCCACTTTTGCCTAAAAAATGCCATTTTTGCCCAAAAAATGACCTTTTAACCCAAAAAATGCCATTTTTGACCAAAAAATGCCATTTTTATGCCCCCTTTGCCCAAAAAATGCCACTTTTACCTAAAAAATGCCCTTTTTGCCCAAAAAATGTCACTTTTGCCCCAAAGATTGCCACTTTTACCCAAAAAATGCCACTTTTACCCAAAAAATGCCATTTTTGACCAAAAAAAGCCACTTTTGCCCAAAAAATGCCACTTTTTGCCCCAAAAAATGCCACTTTTGCCCAAAAAATGCCACTTTATACCCCCTATGCAAAAAAAAAAGGTATTTTTGTTTAAAAAATGCCAATTTTTGCCTAAAAAATGCCATTTTTGCCCAAAAAATGCCACTTTTGCCCAAAAAATGCCACTTTTACCCCAAAAAATGACATTTTTGCCCAAAAAATGCCCTTTTTGCCCCAAAAATGCCACTTTATACCCCCTTTGCCCAAAAATTGCCCTTTTTGCCCCAAAAAATGCCATTTTTGTCCCAAAAATTACCATTTTTTCCCAAAAAATGCCATTTTTATGCCCCTTTTGCCCAAAAAATGCCACTTTTCACCCAAAAATTGCCTCTTTTTGCCCCAAAAATGCCATTTTTGCCCCAAAATATACCACTTTATGTCCCTTTTGCCCAAAAAATGCCACTTTTGCCTAAAAATGCCATTTTTGCCCCAAAAAATGCCACATTTACCCAAAAAATGCCACTTTTTGCCCAATAATGCCATTTTTCCCTAAAAAATGCCACTTTTACCCAAAAAATGCCATATTTATGCCACTTTTGCCCAAAAAATGCCATTTTTGCCCCAAAAAATGCCATTTTTGCCCCAAAAAATGCCACTTTTACCCAAAAAATGCCATATTTGCCCCCAAAAAATGACACTTTATACCCCCTTTGCCCAAAAAAATGGTATTTTTGTTCAAAAAAATGCCATTTTTATGCCCAAAAAATGCCACTTTTCCCTAAAAAATGCCATTTTTGCCCCCAAAAATGCCATTTTTGCCTTTAAAAAATGACATTTTAACCCAAAAAATGCCATTTTTATGCCCCCTTTGCCAAAAAAATGCCCTTTTTGACCCAAAAAATGCCACTTTTGCCCAAAAAGTGCCACTTTTGCCCTAAAAATGCCATTTTTGCCTAAAAAATGCCACTTTTACCCAAAAAATGCCATTTTTGCCCTAAAAATGCCATTTTTGCCCCAAAAAATGCCACTTTTGCCCCAAAAAATGCCACTTTATGCCCCCTTTGCCCAAAAAATGCCATTTTTTTCCCTAAAAATGCCACTTTTGCCCAAAAAATGCCATTTTTGCCCCAAAAAATACCCCCATTATGTCCCCTTTGCCCAAAAAATGCCATTTTTTCCCAAAAAAAAACCCCTTTGTGCCCCCTTTGCCCAAAAAATGATATTTTTCATCAAAAAAAATGCCACTTTTGCCAAAAAAAATGCCATTTTTGCCTAAAAAAATGCCACTTTATACCCCATTTGCCCAAAAAATGCCATTTTTGCCCCAAAAAATACCCCCTTTATGCCACTTTTGCCCAAAAAATGCCATTTTTGCCCAAAAAAATGCCATTTTTGTCCCAAAAAATACCCCCTTTATACCCCTATGCCCAAAAAATGCCACTTTTACCCAAAAAATGCAATTTTTATGCCCCCTTTGCCCAAAAAATGCCACTTTTGCCTAAAAAATGCCATTTTAGCCCCAAAAATACCCCCTTTATGTCACTTTTGCCCAAAAAATGCCACTTTTGCCTAAAAAATGCCATTTTTGCCCCAAAAAATGCCACTTTATACCCCCTTTGCCCAAAAAATGCCACTTTATGCCAGTTTTACCCAAAAAATGCCACTTTTGCCCAAAAAATGCCATTTTTGCCCAAAAAATGACCTTTTAACCCAAAAAATGCCATTTTTGACCAAAAAATGCCATTTTTATGCCCCCTTTGCCCAAAAAATGCCACTTTTACCTAAAAAATGCCCTTTTTGCCCAAAAAATGTCACTTTTGCCCCAAAGATTGCCACTTTTACCCAAAAAATGCCACTTTTACCCAAAAAATGCCATTTTTGACCAAAAAAAGCCACTTTTGCCCAAAAAATGCCACTTTTTGCCCCAAAAAATGCCCTTTTTGCCCAAAAAATGCCATTTTTGCCCAAAAATATACCACATTTATGCCCCATTAACCCAAAAAATGCCACTTTTGCCCAAAAAATTACACTTTTTGCCCAAATAATGCCACTTTTACCCTAAAAAATGCCACTTTTGCCCAATAAATGCCATTTTTCCCCAAAAAATGACATTTTTGACCAAAAAATGCCACTTTATTCCCCTTTTGCCCAAAAAATGCCACTTTTACCCAAAAAATGCAACATTTACCCAAAAAATGCCATTTTTGCCCCCAAAAAAATCCCATTTATCCCCCTTTTGCCCAAAAAATGCCACTTTTGCCCAAAAAATGCCACTTTTTACCTAAAAAATGCCACTTTTGCCACAAAAAATGCCACTTTTGCCCAAAAAATGCCATTTTTGCCCCAAAAAATGCCACTTTATTCCCCCATTTGCCCAAAAAATGCCATTTTTCAATCAAAAAATGCCATTTTTGCCCAAAAAAATCTCCTTTATGTCCCCTTTGCCCAAAAAATGCCACTTTTGCCCAAAAAATGACATTTTAACCCAAAAAATGCCACTTTTGTCCAAAAAATGCCACTTTTTGCCAAAAAAATGCCATTTTTTCCCAAAAAATGCGAATTTTTGCCTAAAAAATGCCACTCTTGCCCAAAAAATACCATTTTTGCCCCAAAAAATGCCACTTTTGCCCAAAAAAAGCCCTTTTTGCCCAAAAAAATGCCATTTTTCTCCCAAAAAATGCCCTTTTTGCCCAAAAAATGCCACTTTTGCCCCAAAAATGCCACTTTTACCCAAAAAATGCCATTTTTGCCCCAAAAAATGTCACTTTATGCCCCATTTGCCCAAAAAATGCCACTTTTAACCCTAAAAATGCCACTTTTAACCCTAAAAATGCCACTTTTTGCCCAAAAAATGCCATTTTTGCCCCAGAAAATATTCATATTATTAATTAATAAGTCCATAAATATATCAATAATATTCATATTACTAATATTAATTAAGTAATATTAATTATTAATTAATATATCCCTAAATGGATCCATAATATTCATATTATTAATATGAATTAGTTTGTATTAATTATTAATTACTATATCCCTAAAAATGTACAATATTTATATTATTAGTATCAATTAATGAATATTAATTATTAATTAATATATCCCTAATTTATCTATAAAATTAATATTATTAATTAATAAATCCCTAAATAAATCCATAATATTAATATTATCAATTAATAAATCCCTAAAAAAATCTTTAATATCCATATTATTAATTAATAAATCCATAATATTCATATTATTAATCAATCCATAAATATATCCATAATATTAATATTATTAATTAATATATCCCTAAATAAATCCATAATATTCATATTATTAATTAATATATCAATAATATTTATATTATTAATTAATAAATCCCTAAATAAATCCATAATATTCATATTATTAATTATTATCTCCCTAAATAAATGTATAATATTCATATTATTAATTAATATCTCCCTAAATAAATCTCTAATATTCATATTATTAATTAATAAATCCCTAAATATATCCATAATATTCATATTATTAATTAATATATCCCTGATTTATCTATAAAATTCATATTATTAATTAATATATCCCTAAATATATCAATTATCAATTAATATATCCATAAATATATGTATAATATTCATATTATTAATTAATAAATCCCCAAATAAATCCATAATATTCATATTATTAATTAATATATCTATAATATCCGTATTATTAATTAATATATCCCTAAATAAATCTCTAATATCCATATTATTAATTAATATATCCATAATATTAATATTATTAATTGATATATCCTTAAATATATGTATAATATTCATATTATTAATTAATAAATCCCTAAATAAATCCATAATATCCATATTCTATCCCCAAATAAATATATAATATTATTAATTAATGTATAATACTATTAATTAATGGATAATATTATTAATTAATGTGTAATATTATTAATGGCACCGCTGTTCCTAATTCCCAACAAAATTCTGATTATTTCCGTTCCTGAATTCCCAAAATTCCAAATTCCCAAAAATCCCAAAATTCCACCAAAAATATCCCAAATTCCCAAAATTGCAACGACCTAAAATTTGGGAATTTTGTTATTCCCAAATTCCCAAAATTCCACCAAAAAATCCCAAATTCCCATTCCCAAAATATCCCAAAATTCCCAAAATTCCACCAAAAATTTCCAAAATTCCCAAATATCCCAAATATCCCAAAATTCCAAATTCCCAAATAACCTAAATTCCCAAAATTCCCAGAATTCCACCAAAAATAGCCCAAATTCCCATTCCCAAATTCCTAAAATTCCGAATGTCCTATTCCCAAAGTTCCCAAAATTCCACCAAAAATTTCCCAAAATTCAAAATTTCCAAATTCCCAAAATTCCACCAAAAATATCCCAAATTCCCAAAATTCCAAATGTCCCATTCCCAAAATTCCCAAAATTCCACCAAAAATATCCCAAATTCCCAAAAATTCCCAAGTATTCCAAAATTCCAAATTTCCAAATCCACCAAAAATATCCCAAATTTCCCAAAATTCCAACGACCCAAAATTTGGGAATTTTGTTATTCCCAAATTCCCAAATTCCCAAAATTCCACCGAAAATATCCAAATTCCCAAATATCCCAAATTTCCCATTCCCAAAATTCCCAAAATTCCACCGAAAATATCCCAAATTCCCATTCCCAAAATATCCCAAAATTCCCAAAATTCCGAATGTCCCAAATTCCCAAAATACCCAAAATCCACCGAAAATATCCCAAAATTCCCATTTCCCAAATATCCCAAATTCCCAAATAATTCCCAAAATTCCCAAAATTCCACCGAAAATATCCCAAAATTCCCACCAAAAATATCCCAAATAATTCCCAAAATTCCCAAATCCACCAATTCCCAAATTCCCAAAATTCCCAAAATTCCACCAAAAATATCCCAAATTCCCAAATTCCCAAATTCCAAATTTCCAAATCCGCCAAAAATATCCCAAATTTCCCAAAATTCCAACGACCCAAAATTTGGGAATTTTTTTATTCCCAAAATTCCCAAAATTCCACCAAAAATATCCCAAATTCCCAAATTCCCAAAATTCCGAATGTCCCATTCCCAAAATTCCCAAAATTACAAATCCCAAATTCCCAAATTCTGAATATCCGAAATTCCCAAATATCCCAAATATCCCAAATTCCCATTCCCAAATTCCCAAAATCCACCAAAAATATCCCAAATTCACAAATTCCCAAAATTCCCAAAATTCCACCAAATCCACTGAAAATATCCCAAAATCCCATTCCCAAAATTCCAAATTCCCAAAATTCCACCAAAATTCCAAAATTCCAGCAAAAATATCCCAAATTCCCATTCCCAAAATTCCGAAATATCCCAAATAATTCCCTAAATTCCACCGAAAATATCCCAAATTCCCAAAATTCCAAATCCACCAAAAATATCCAAATTCCCATTCCCAAAATTCCCAAATTTCCAAATTTCCATTCCCAAATCCACCAAAAATATTCCAAATAATTCCCAAAATTCCACCAAAATTCCCGAATATCCCAAAATTCCCAAAATTCCCAAATCCACTAAAAATATCCCAAAATTCCAAATTCCAAAATTCCCAAAATTCCAAATTTCCATTCCCAAAACCACCAAAAATATCCCAAATATCCCAAAATTCCAAAATCCCAAATTCCCAAAATTCCACTGAAAATATCCCAAATAATTCCCAAATATCCCAAAATTCCAAATTCCCATTCCCAAATTCCCAAAATTCCACCAAAAATATCCCAAAATTCCCAAAATTCCACAAAAAATATCCCAAATTCCCAAATTCCCAAAATTCCACCGAAAATAGCCCAAAATTCCAAAATTCCGAATATCCCAAATTCCCAAAATTCCAAATTCCGAAATATCCCAAATATCCCAAAATTCCCATTCCAAAAATTCCCAAAATTCCACCGAAAATATCCCAAATTCCCAAAATTCCGAATTCCCAAAATTCCACCAAAAATATCCCAAAATTCCCAAAAAATCCGAACAACTCCAAAGATCCCAAAAATCCCATTTTGTGGGAATTTTTCCCCATTTTTTTTCCAAAGGTACCGAAGGAGTTAACGAACTTTCCCTCTGCTTCATTTGCATATTGTGCATTTTAATTAAGCCAAATTTTGGCAGCGGTTCCGATGTTTCCGTGCTGGGAACATTTGGGAATTCAAAGCGATTCCATCTCCCGCTCCTTCCATGGATTTGGTTATTCCCAAATTCCCAAAATTCCCAAAATTCCCAAATTCCCAAATGCACCAAAAATATCCCAAAATCTCAAATATCTCAAAATTCCAAATTCCCAAAATTCCAAATTCCCAAATATCCCAAATTCCCAAAATTCCCAAAATTCCACCAAAAATATCCCAAATTCCCATTCCCAAAATTCCCAAAATTCCACCGAAAATATCCCAAATATCCCAAATAATTCCCAAAATTCCACCAAAATTCCCGAATTCCCAAATCCACTGAAAATATCCCAAATAATTCCCAAAATTCCCAAATTCCCAAAAATCCCAAATTCCCAAATTTCCCAAAATTCCCAAAATTCCCAAATTCCCAAAATTCGCAAAATTCGCAAAATTCCAAATTCCCAAAATTCCACAAAAAATATCCCAAATAATTCCCAAAATTTCCAAAATTCCCAAAATTCCCAAATGTCCCAAATTCCCAAAATTCCAAATTCCCAAAATTCCACCAAAAATATCCCAAAATATCCCAAATAATTCCCAAAATTCCCACATTACCAAAATTCCAAATACCCCAAAAATATCCCAAATAATTCCCAAAATTCCACCAAAAATATCCCAAAATTCCCAAAAAATTCCCAAAAAATCCAAACAACTCCAAAGATCCCAAAATTCCCAAAATTCCGAATGTCCCATTCCCAAAATATCCCAAATATCCCAAAATTCCACCAAAAATATCCCAAATTCGACAAATTTTTCCGCCTTTTTTTTATCCGAGAAGGCACCGAAGGAGTTAACGAACTTTTCTTCTCCTTCATTTGCATATTGTGCATGTTAATTAACCCAAATTTTGGCAGCGGTTCCGATGTTTCCGTGCTGGGAACATTTGGGAATTCAAAGCGATTCCATCTCCCGCTCCTTCCATGGATTTGGTTATTCCCAAATTCCCAAAATTCCCAAATTCCCAAATTCCCAAAATTCCAAATTTCCAAAATTCCACCGAAAAATCCCAAATTCCGAAATATCCCAAAATCCCAAAATCCCAAATTCCCAAATCCACCAAAAATAGCCCAAATTCCCAAATTCCCAAAATTCCCAAATTCCCAAATTCCCAAAATTCCCAAATTCCCAAAATTCCAAATTCCCAAAATTCCACCAAAAATATCCCAAATTCCCAAATTCCGAATGACCCAAAATTTGGGAATTTTGTTATTCCTGAATTCCCAAATTCCCAAAATTCCACCAAAAATATCCCAAATTCCCAAAATTCCGAATGTCCCATTCCCAAAAATTCCGAATATCCCAAATTTCTATTCCCAAAATTCCCAAAATCCCAAATTCCCAAAATTCCAAATTCCCATTCCCAAAATTCCCAAAATTCTCAAAATATCCCAAATATCCCAAAATTCCCATTCCCAAAATTCCCAAAATTCCACCGAAAATATCCCAAATTCCCATTTCCAAAATATCCCAAAATATCCCAAATATCCCAAATAATTCCCATAATTCCACAAAAAATATCCCAAATTCCCATTCCCAAAATTCCCAAACTTCCACCAAAAATATCCCAAATTCCTCTTCCCAAAATTCCCAAAATTCCACTAAAAATATCCCAAAATTCCCAAAATTCCAATGACCCAAAATTTGGGAATTTTGCTATTCCCGAATTCCCAAATATCCCAAATCCACCAAAAATATCCCAAATTCCCAAAATTCCACCGAAAATATCCCAAATTCCCATTCCCAAATTCCCAAAATTCCCATTCCCAAATTCCCATAATTCCAAATGTCCCATTCCCAAAATTCCCAAAATTCCACAAAAAAATATCCCAAATAATTCCCAAAATTCCAAATTCCCATTCCCAAAATATCCCAAAATTCGCAAATTCCCAAAATTCCACCAAAAATATCCCAAAATTCCCAAAATTCCAACGACCCAAAATTTGGGAATTTTGTTATTCCCAAAATTCCCAAAATTCCACCAAAAATATCCCAAATACATCCCAAAATTCCACCAAAATTCCCGAATATCCCATTCCCAAAATTCCCAAAATTCCACCGAAAATATCCCAAATTCCCATTCCCAAATATCCCAAATATCCCAAATAATTCCCAAAATTCCACCGAAAATATCCCAAAATTCCCAAAATTTCCAAAATTCCCACAAAAACCGAACAACTCCAAAGGTCCCAAAAATCCCAAATTAATTTAATTTAATTAATTTAATACTTAATTTTCTCCCATCAAACCCTCATTAGAATATCCCAAATTTAATCATTTTTCCCTTTTTTTCTTCATTTTCCCATTCCCAAATTTTTCCCCATTTTTTTCCGAGATGGCACCGAAGGAGTTAACGAACTTCCCCTCTCCTTCATTTGCATATTGTGCATGTTAATTAAGCCAAATTTTGGCAGCGGTTCGGATGTTTCCGTGCTGGGAACATTTGGGAATTCAAAGCGATTCCATCTCCCGCTCCTTCCATGGATTTGGTTATTCCCAAATTCCCAAATTCCCAAATTCCCAAATTCCCAAATTCCCATTCCCAAATCCACCGAAAATATCCCAAATAATTCCCAAAATTCCACCAAAATTCCACCAAAAATATCCCAAATTTCCCAACATTCCCATTCCAAAAATTCCCAAAATTCCACCAAAAATATCCCAAATTCCCAAATTCCCAAAATATCCCAAATTCCCAAATTCCCAAATCCACCAAAAATATCCCAAAATTCCGAATCCCAAATTCCAAATATCCGAAATTCCCATTCCCAAATATCCCAAATATCTCAAATAATTCCCAAAATTCCACCAAAAATATCCCAAATTCCCAAATTCCCAAAATTCCCAAAATTCCCAAATCCACCGAAAATATCCCAAATTCCCATTCCCAAAATTCCAAATTCCCAAAATTCCCATTCCCAAATATTCCAAAAAATTCCAAAAATTCCACCAAAATTCCCGAATATCCCAAAATTCCCAAAATTCCACCAAAATTCCCGAATATCCCAAATAATTCCCAAAATTCCACCAAAAATATCCCAAAAATCCCAAAAATATCCCAAAAATCCCAAATATCCCAAATTTTAATTCCCACCGGGAAACAAAACCCTTAATTAATTTAATTAATTGAATCCTTAATTTTCTCCCATCAAACCTTCGTTAGAATATCCCAAATTTAATTTTTTATCCCTTTTTTTTTAATTTTTCCATCAACAAATCCGACAAATTTTTCCTCATTTTTTATCCGAGAAGGCACCGAAGGAGTTAACGAACTTTCCCTCTGCTTCATTTGCATATTGTGCATGTTAATGAACCCAAATTTTGGCAGCGGTTCCGATGTTTCCGTGCTGGGAACATTTGGGAATTCAAAGCGATTCCATCTCCCGCTCCTTCCATGGATTTGGTTATTCCCAAATTCCCAAAATTCCCAAATTCCCAAATTCCCAAATTCCCAAAATTCCCAAATTCCCAAAATTCCTAAATTCCCAAATCCACTGAAAATATCCCAAAATTCCCAAAATTCCAAATTTCCACTGAAAATATCCCAAATTGCCAAATATCCCAAATATCCCAAATTCCCAAATCCACCGAAAATAGCCCAAATTCCCAAAATTCCAAATTCCCATTCCAAAAATTCCCAAAATTCCACCAAAATTCCTGAATATCCCAAAATTCCCAAAATTCCCAAATCCACCAAAAATATCCCAAATTTCCATTCCCAAAATTCCCAAAATTCCACCAAAAATATCCCAAAATTCCCAAAATTCCAACGACCCAAAATTTGGGAATTTTGTTATTCCCAAATTCCCAAAATTCCAAAATTCCAAATTTCCATTCCCAAAACCACCAAATATATCCCAAATAATTCCCAAAATTCCACCAAAAATACCAAATAATTCCCAAAATTCAAAAATTCCCAAATATCCCAAAAATATCCGAAATATCCCAAAATTCCACCAAAAATATCCCAAAATTCCCAAAAAATTCCCAAAAAATCCGAACAACTCCAAAGATCCCAAATTTTTCCCATTTCGTGGGAATTTTTCCCCATTTTTTATCCGAGAAGGCACCGAAGGAGTTAACGAACTTTTCTTCTCCTTCATTTGCATATTGTGCATTTTAATGAACCCAAATGTTGGCAGCGGTTCCGATGTTTCCGTGCTGGGAACATTTGGGAATTCAAAGCGATTCCATCTCCCGCTCCTTCCATGGATTTGGTTATTCCCAAATTCCCAACATTCCCAAAATTCCCAAATTCCCAAATGCACCAAAAATATCCCAAAATCTCAAATATCTCAAAATTCCAAATTCCCAAAATTCCAAATTCCCAAATATCCCAAATTCCCAAATTCCAAATGTCCCATTCCCAAAATTCCAACAACCTAAAATTTGGGAATTTTGGTATTCCCAAATTCCCAAAATTCCAAATTCCCAAAATTCCCAAAATTCCCAAATCCACCAAAAATATCCGAAATATCCCAAAATTCCACCGAAATTCCCGAATATCCCAAAATTCCCAAATCCACCAAAAATATCCCAAAATTCCACCAAAAATATCCCAAAATTCCCAAAATTCCCAAAATTCCCAATTCCCAAATTCCCAAATCCGCCGAAAATATCCCAAATTCCCAAAATTCCAAATTTCCATTCCTAAAATTCCACCAAAAATATCCCAAATTCCCAAAATTCCAAATTTCCATTCCCAAAACCACTGAAAATATCCCAAATAATTTCCAAAATTCCCAAAATTCCCAAAATTCCGAATGTCCCATTCCCAAATTCCCAAAATTCCACTGAAAATATTCCAAATTCCCAAATTTCCATTCCCAAAACCACCAAAAATATCCAAAATTCCCAAAATTCCAAATATCCCAAATAATTCCCAAAATTCCACCAAAAATATCCCAAAAATCCCAAAAAAATTCCCACCCGGGAAACAAAACCCTTAATTAATTTAATTAATTTAATCCTTAATTGCCTCCCATCAAACCTTCGTCAGAATATCCCAAATTTAATTATTTATCCCTTTTTTTTAAATTTTTCCATTCCCAAATTTTTCCATTCCCCATTTTTTTTCCAGGAAGGAATCGAAGGAGTTAACGAACTTTCCCTCTGCTTCATTTGCATATTGTGCATGTTAATTAACCCAAATTTTGGCAGCGGTTCCGATGTTTCCGTGCTGGGAACATTTGGGAATTCAGAGCGATTCCATCTCCCGCTCCTTCCATGGATTTGGTTATTCCCAAATTCCCAAATTCCCAATTCCCAAATTCCCAAAATTCCACCAAAATTCCCGAATATCCCAAAATTCCCATTCCCAAAATTCCCAAATCCACCAAAAATATCCCAAAATTCCCAAAATTCCAATTTCTGAAATTCCCAAAATTCCAAATTCCCAAATTGCCAAAATTCCACCAAAAATATCCCAAATTCCCAAATATCCCAAATATCCCCAAATTCCCATTCCAAAAATTCCCAAAATTCCAAATTCTCAAAACTACCAAAAATATCCCAAATTCCCATTCCCAAAACCATCGAAAATATCCCAAATTCCCAAAATTCCAGCGAAAATATCCCAAATTCCCAAAATTCCAAATTCCCAAATTCCCAAAATTCTAAATTCCCAAAATTCCGAATGTCCCATTCACAAAATTCCCAAATAATTCCCAAAATTCCGAATGTCCCATTCCCAAAATTCCCAAAATTCCACCAAAAATATCCCAAATTCCCAAAATTCCCAAATATCCCAAGTAATTCCCAAAATTCCACCAAAAATATCCCAAAAATCCCAAAAATATCCCAAAAATCCCAAATATCCCAAATAAAATTCCCACTGAGAAACAAAACCCTTAATTAATTTAATTTAATTAATTTAATCCTTAATTTTCTCCCATCAAACCCTCATTAGAATATCCCAAATTTAATTATTTTTCCCTTTTTTTCTTCATTTTCCCATTCCCAAATTTTTCCGCATTTTTTTTCCGAAGGGACTGAAGGAGTTAACAAACTTTTCCTCTCCTTCATTTGCATATTGTGCATGTTAATGAACCCAAATTTTGGCAGCGGTTCCGATGTTTCCGTGCTGGGAACATTTGGGAATTCAAAGCGATTCCATCTCCCGCTCGTTACACGAATTTTCATTAATTACGGCCTCGTCAGCGAAAGCATTATCAAAGCCGAATATGCAAATGCTAATGAGCCCTCATTTGCATATTTCCCTTTGTTGCCGTGTCATTAATTATTATGTTTTTATGATGATGGATGCAGCTGCTGCGCTTAATTTGCATTTTTTTGGGGGAAAAAAAGCAGAAAAAATTAAATTTTTATGTTAATGAGTGACCCAAAAATGAGGAATTTTTATGGTTTTATCCCAAAATTAATTTGGGAATATTTTTGTATTTTTTAATGATTTTTGTTGGTGTTGTTTTGGGTTAATTAAGGCGGTGGTTAATTAGAATGGGGGGATGTTGGTGGTTTTAATTAAGGGTTGGATGGGGCTGGAGAAATGGGGAAAAAATGGGGAAAAATGGGGAAAAAAATGGGAAAAATGGGGAAAAATGGGAAAAAAATATGGGGAAAAAATGGGAAAAATGGGGAAAAAATGGGGAAAAAATGTGAAAAATGGGGGGAAAAAAGGGGGAAAAATGGGGAAAAAATGGGTAAAAATGGGGAAAAATGGGGGAAAAAAGGGGGAAAAAATGGGGAAAATGGGAAAAAAAAAAGGGGGAAAATATGGGAAAAAAATGGGGGAAAAAAGGGGGAAAAAATGGGAAAAATGGGAAAAAATGGGGGAAAATATGGGAAAAAATGGGGAAAAATGGGAAAAAAATGGGGAAAAATGGGGAAAAAATTGGGAAAAATAAATGGGGGAAAATGGGGGAAAAAATGGGGGAAAATGGAAAAAAATGGGGAAAAATAGAAAAAAAAGGAAAAAAATGGGGGAAAATGGGGAAAAAATGGGGGAAAAAATGTGGAAAAAATGGGGAAAAAAGGGGAAAATATGGGAAAAAAATGGGGAAAAAAATTGGGAAAATGGGGAAAATAAAAGGGGGAAAATATGGGAAAAAATGGGGAAAAAAATGGGGAAAAAATGGGGAAAAAAATGGGGAAAAAAATGGGGGAAAATGGGGAAAAATGGGAAAAAAATGGGGAAAAATGGGAAAAAAAGGGGGAAAATATGGGAAAAATGGGGGGGAAAATGGGGAAAAATGGGGGAAAATGGGAAAAAAAAGGGAAAAAATTGGGAAAAAAATGGGGGGGAAAATGGGGAAAAAAATGGGAAAAAATGGGGGAAAAAATGGGGAAAAAAAAAGGGTAAAAATGGGGGAAAATGAGAAAAAAATGGGAGAAAAAATGGGTAAAAATGGGGAAAAATGAGAAAAAAAAATGGGGGAAAATGGGAAAAAAATGGGAAAAACATGGGAAAAAAAATGGAAAAAAAATGGGGAAAAATGGGGAAAAATGGGAAAAAAATGGGGAAAATATGGGAAAAAATGGGGGAAAAAATGGGGGAAAATGGGAAAAAAATGGGAAAAATGGGGAAAAAATGGGGGAAATGGGGAAAAAATGGGGGAAAAATAGGAAAAATGGGGAAAAAATGGGGGAAAATGGGGGAAAAATGAGAAAAAAAATGGGAAAAAATGGGGAAAAAATGGGGGAAAATGGGGGAAAAATGAGAAAAAAAATGGGAAAAATGGGAAAAAAATGGGGGAAAATGGGGGAAAAATGAGAAAAAAAATGGGAAAAATGGGAAAAAAATGGGGGAAAATGGGGGAAAAATGAGAAAAAAAATGGGAAAAAATGGGGAAAAAAATGGGGGAAAAATGGGGGGAAATGGGGAAAAATGGGGAAAAATGGGGAAAAATGAGGTGGAGGAAGATGATGATGAGGATGAGGATGACGATGAGGATGATGAGGAAGATGACGATGAGGATGAGGAAGATGACGATGAGGAGGATGATGAGGATGAGGATGAAGATGACAATGAGGAGGATGAGGAAGATAACGATGAGGAAGATGAGGATGTGGATGAGGAAGAGGAGGAAGAAGACAACGATGAGGATGAGGAGGAGGATGATGAGGAGGATGACGATGAGGATGAAGATGAGGAGGATGAGGAGGAAGAAGACGACGATGAGGACGATGATGAGGAGGACGATGAGGAGGATGAGGATGAGGAGGACGAAGACGCTGATGAGGAAGATGACGATGAGGATGAGGAGGATGAGGAGGATGAAGATGAGGAGGAGGAGGAGGAAGAAGACGACGATGACGATGAGGAGGATGACGATGAGGAGGATGAGGATGAGGAGGATGAGGAAGATGACGATGATGACGATGAGGATGAGGATGAAGATGATGAGGAGGATGACGAGGAGGATGAAGATGAGGAAGATGATGATGAGGATGAGGAAGATGACGACGATGATGATGAGGACGATGAGGAAGATGACGACAATGAGAAGGATGAGGAGGAGGATGAGGACGATGAGGAGGAAGATGAGGATGAGGAAGAAGATGACGATGATGACGATGACGATGAAGATGAGGAGGATGAGGATGAAGAAGACGACGATGAGGATGAGGATGAGGAGGAGGAGGAAGAAGACGACGATGATGATGAGGATGAGGAGGAGGAAGATGAGTATGAGGAGGAAGAAGACGATGATGACGATGGGGATGAAGAGGAGGATGAGGAGGATGAGGAAGATGATGAGGAGGAAGATGACGACGATGAGGAGGATGAGGATGAGGAAGATGACGATGAGGATGACGATGAGGAAGAAGACGATGAGGATGAGGAAGATGACAATGAGGATGAGGATGAGAAGGAGGAAGATGACGACGATGAAGAAGACAATGATGGCGACGATGAGGATGAGGATGACGATGAGGAAGATGAGGACGATGATGATGAGGAAGATGAGGAGGAAGAAGACGACAATGACGATGAGGAGGAGGAGGAGGAAGATGACGATGAGGAGGAGGAGGAGGATGATGATGATGAGGAAGATGACGATGAAGACGATGAGGATGAAGATGAAGATGAGGAGGAGGAGGGGGAGGAGGAAGAGCAGATGGCCCCGTTGCACATCACCAATCCCATCAATCACGGCTGAGGGGCGCAGGTGCGGCACAGCGACGCAGCGACGGCGCATTTCGCATAAAATTGTGATCCCGTAAAATTGGGATCCTATAAAGCTGAAATCCCATAAACCTCTGATCCTATAAAATTGTGATCCTATAAAATTGGGATCCTATAAAGCTGAAGTCCCATAAAACTGTGATCCTATAAAATTGTGATCCCATAAAATTGGGATCCTATAAAGCTCTGATCCCATAAAATTGGGATCCTGTAAAACTCTGATCCCATAAAATTGGGATCCTATAAAGCTGAAATCCCATAAAACTCTGATCCTATAAAATTGGGATCCCATAAAATTGGGATCCTATAAAACTGTGATCCCACAAAACTGGGATACCATAAATCGGGGATTCCATAAAGCTCTGATCCTATAAAATTGGGATCCCATAAAGCTGAAATCCCGTAAAAACTCTGATCCTATAAAATTGGGATCATATAAAATTGGGATACCATAAAGCTGCGATCCCATAGATTAGGGACAGGAGTTTGGGATTAGGGACAGGAGTTTGCCATTGCCACTGTCATTGTCATTGCCATTGCCATTGTCACTGCCACTGCCATTGGCATCATCACTGCCACTCCATCCCACTGCCACTGTCACTGCCATTGTCACTGCCATTGTCACCACCATTGCTATCATCACTGCCACTCCATCCCACTGCCATTGTCACTGCCATTGCCACTGCCATTTGTCATGGCAATTCCATCGCCACTGCCATTGTCACTGCCACTGTCACTGCCATTGCCATCATCACTGCCACTCCATCCCATTGCCACTGCCACTGCCACTATCACTGCCATTGTCACTGCCATCCCATTGCCATTGTCACTGTCACCACCACTGCCATTGCCACTATAATTCCCATTGCCATTGCCACCCCCATTGTCACTGCCATTGTCACTGCCATTGCCATTCCCATTCCCATTGCCATTGCCACTGCCATTGCCATTGCCACTGCCATTGTCACTGCCATTGCCATTGCCACTGCCATTGTCACTGCCACTCCATCCCATTGTCACTGTCACTATCATTGCCATTGTCATTATAATTCCCATTGTCACTGCCATTTCCATTGCCATTGCCACCACCACTGTCATTGCCATTATCATTGCCATTCCATCCCACTGCCATTGTCATTGCCATTGCCATTGTCACTATCATTGCCATTGTCATTGCCACTGTCACTGCCATTGCCACTGCCACTCCATCCCACTGCCATTGTCACCGCCATTGCCATTGCCATTGCAATTCTCACTCCCATTGTCATTGCCATTGTCATTGTCACCGCCACTGTCACTATCATTGCCACCGCCACTGCCATTGCCACTGTCATTTCAATTCCATTGCCATTGTCACTGCCATTGCCATTGTCACTGTCACTACCATTGCCATTGCCATTGCAATTCCCATTCCCATTGCCACCGCCATCCCATTGCCATTGTCACTGCCACTGTCACCCCATTGCCACTGCCACTATCATTGCCATTGTCACTGCCACTCCATCCCACTGCCATTGCCATTGTCACTGCCATTGTCACTGCCACTGCCATTGTCATTGTCACTGCCATTGCCACTATCATTGCAATTCCACCGCCATTGCCACTATCATTGCCATCATCACTCCCACTCCATTCCCACTGCCATTGTCACTGCCACTGCCATTGTCATTGCAATTCCATTGCCATTACTACTGCCACCACCATTGTCATTGTCACTGTCACCACCACTGCCATTGCCACTACAATTCCCATTGCCATTGTCACTGCCATCGCCACTATCACTGCCACCACCATTGCCATTGTCACCACAATTCCCACTGCCATTGCCACCGCCATTGCCACCATCACTGCCACTCCATTCCCATTGCCACTGCCATCCCATTGCCATTGCCATTGTCACTGTCACCGCCATTTGTCATTGCCACTACAATTCCCATTGCCATTGTCACTGCCATTGCCACTATCACTGCCACCACCATTGCCATTGTCACTGCCATCCCATTGCCACTATCACTGCCACCACCATTGCCATTGTCACCACAATTCCCACTGCCATTGCCACCGCCATTGCCACCATCACTGCCACTCCATTCCCATTGCCACTGCCATCCCATTGCCATTGCCATTGTCACTGTCACCGCCATTTGTCATTGCCACTACAATTCCCATTGCCATTGTCACTGCCATTGCCACTGTCATTGTCATTGTCATTCCCAATTGCCACTGCCACTGTCACTGCCATTGCCACCATCACTGCCACTCCATCCCATTGCCATTGTCACTATCATTGCCATTGTCATTTCAATTCCCATTCCCACTGCCACTGCCATTGTCACTATCATTGCCATCATCACTGCCACTCCATCCCATTGTCATTGCCATTGTCATTGCAATTCCATTGCCATTGTCACTGCCATTGTCACTGTCACTATCATTGCCACCGCCATTGTCATTGTCAATGCAATTCCACTGCCATTGCCACTATCATTGCCATTGCCATTGCAATTGTCACTGCCATTGCCATTTTCACTGCCATGGCCACTGCCATTGTCACTGCCATTGCCACTATCATTGCCATCACCACTGCCAGTCCATCCCATTGTCATTGCCATTGTCACTGCCATTGCCATTTGCCATTGCCACTATAATTCCCATTGCCATTGCCACTGCCATTGCCATTGTCACTGCCATTGTCATCATCACTGCCATTCCATCCCACTGCCATTGCCACTGTCACTGCCATTGCCATTGTCATTGCAATTCCAGTGCCATTGTCACTGCCATCCCATTGCCACTGTCACTATCATTGCCATCATCACTGCCCCTCCATCCCACTGCCATTGTCACTGCCATTGCCATTGTCACTGCCATTGTCACTGCCACTGTCACCTCCATTGCCACTGTCACCACCATTTGTCATTGTCACTACAATTCCCATTGCCATTGCCACTGCCATCATCACTGCCACTCCACCCCATTGCCATTGTCACTATCATTGCCATTGTCATTGCCACTCCATCCCACTGCCATTGCCATTGTCACTGCCATTGTCACTGCCACTGCCACCACCATTGCCACTGTCATTGTCACCACCACTGCCATTGCCACTATCACTGCCATTGCCATTGCCACTGTCACCGCCATTGTCACCGCCACTCCATCCCACTGCCATTGCCACCACCAGTGCCATTTTCACTGCCACCATCAGTGCCATTGCCACTACAATTCCCATTGCCATTGTCACTGCCATTGCCACTGTCACCCCATTGCCACTGCCACTATCATTGCCATCATCACTGCCACTCCATCCCACTGCCATTGACACTGCCATTGTCATTGTCATTACCACTCCATCCCATTGTCATTGTCACTGCCATTGTCACTGCCACTGTCACCACCATTCCATCCCACTGCCATTGTCACTGCCATTGCCATTGCCACTACAATTCCCATTGCCACTGCCATTGCCATTGTCACTGCCATTGTCATTCCCATGGCCACTGCCATTGCCATTGTCACTGCCACCACCATTGCCATTGTCACCGCCATTTGTCATTGCCACCGCCATTGCAGCTATCATTGCCATTGTCACTGCCATCCCATTGCCACTATCACTGCCACTACCATTGCCATTGTCACCACAATTCCCACTGCCATCCCACTGCCATTGCCACTGCCATTGTCATTGTCACTGCCATTCCATCCCACTGCCATTGCCACCTCCATTGCCATTGTCACTGTCACCACCATTTGTCATTGCCACTATAATTCCCACTGCCATTGCCACTGCCATTGTCACTGCCATTGCCACTATCATTTCCACCGCCATTGTCATTGTCATTGCCATTGTCACTGCCATTGCCACTGTCACCCCATTGCCACCGCCATTGCCACTGCCACCACAATTCCCACTGTCATCCCACTGCCATTGTCACTATCATTGCCACTATCATTGCCATTGCCATTGTCACTGCCACTGCCACCGCCACTGCCATTGCCACTACAACTCCCATTGCCACCACCACTGCCATTGCCATCATCACTGCCACTCCATCCCATTGTCACTGTCACTACCATTGCCATTGTCACTACAATTCCCATTGCCACTCCATCCCATTGCCATTGTCACTGTCACCACCATTGCCATTGCCACCACAATTCCCATTGCCATTGTCACTGCCATTGTCACTGCCACTGCAATTGTCACCGCCATTGCCATTGCCATTCCCACTGCCATTGCCACCACCAGTGCCATTGTCACTGCCACCATCAGTGCCATTGCCACTACAATTCCCATTGCCATTGTCACTGTCACTGCCACTGTCACCCCATTGCCACTGCCACTATCATTGCCATCATCACTGCCACTCCATGCCATTGTCATTGTCATTGTCATTGCCATTGTCACTGCCATTGCCATTGCCACTATCATTGCCATCATCACTGCCACTCCATGCCATTGTCATTGTCATTGTCATTGCCATTGCCATTGCCATTGCCACTATCATTGCCATCATCACCGCCACTCCATCCCACTGCCATTGCCACTGTCATTGCCATTGTCACTGTCACCACCAGTGCCACTGCCACTACAATTCCCATTGTCATTGCCACTGCCATTGTCACTGTCATTGTCACTGCCACTATCATTGCCACCACCATTGTCATTGTCATTGCCATCATCACTGCCACTCCATCCCATTGCCATTGTCACTGCCATTGCCATTGTCACTGCCATTCCATTGCCATTGCCACTGCCACCACCATTGCCATTGTCACTGCCATCATCACTGCCACTCCATCCCATTGCCAGTGCCATTGTCACTGTCATTGCCATTGCCACTACAATTCCCATTGCCATTGCCATTGCCATTGTCACTGCCATTGTCACTGCCATTGCCATTGCCATTGCATTGCCATTATCATTGTCATTGTCATCATCACTGCCACTCCATCCCACTGCTATTGTCACTATCATTGCCATTGTCACTGCCATTCCATCCCATTGCCATTGCCACTATCATTGCCATTGTCACTGCCATTGCCACTGCCATTGTCACTGCCATTGTCATTGTCACTTGTCACCACCATTGCCACTGTCACTGCCACTCCATCCCATTGTCACTGCCATTGTCACTACAATTCCCATTGCCATTGGCACTGCCATTTGTCACTGCCATTGCCACAGTCACCGCCATTGCCATCATCACTGCCAGTCCATCCCATTGTCACTGCCACTGTCACTGCCACCGCCATTGCCACTGCCACCACCATTGCCATCATCACTGCAACTCCATCCCACTGCCACTGTCACTATCATTGCCATTGTCATTGTCATCATCACTGCCACTCCATCCCATTGTCATTGCCACCGCCATTGTCACTGCCATTGTCACCGCCACTCCATCCCACTGCCATTGTCACTATCATTGTCATTGTCATGGCAATTCCATTGCCATTGCCACTGTCACCAACAGTGCCATTGCCATTGTCATTGTCACTGACACTGTCACTGCCATTGTCATTGCCACTTCCATTGCCACTCCCATCCCATTGCCACTGTCACTGCTATTGCCACTATCATTGCCATCACCACTGCCATCCCATTGCCATTGTCACTGCCATTGCCATTGCCACCACCATTGCCACTGCCATTGTCACTATCATTGCCATTTTCATGGCAATTCCATTGCCATTGCCACTGCCATTGCCACTGTCACTGCCATTGCCATTGCCACCGCCATTGCCATTGTCACTGTCATTGTCACTACAATTCCCATTGCCATTGTCACTGCCACTATCATTGCCATTGTCACTGCCATTGTCATTCCCATTGTCACTGCTATTACCATTGTCACTGTCATTGCCATCATCACTGCCACTCCATCCCACTGCCATTGTCACCACCATTGCCATTGTCACCGCCACTCCATCCCACTGCCATTGTCACCACCAGTGCCATTGTCACTGCCACCATCAGTGCCATTGCCACTACAATTCCCATTGCCATTGTCACTGCCATTGTCATTGTCACCACCATTGCCACCGCCATTGCCACTGCCACTGTCACCTCCATTGCCATTGTCACTGTCACTGCCATTGTCACCACACCACCATCCCCACACGTCACCAAACCAAATTTTCCATCTCAAACCCATCACAAAACCACATTTATCAATCCAAACCACCGATAAAAACCACCAAAAACCACCAAATCCCATCAAAAACCAGAAAATTCAACCAAATCTGCCAAACCCAAAAAATTAAATTGAATTTTTAATCCGTTAATCCCATTTTTCCACCCTAAAATTAGGAAAAAAATTCCATTTTCTTACTTTGTATCCTGGAATTGACAAAAGGAGGAGAAAGATTTTCGTGCGATCCGATATCTCTGTTGGCAACGTGCTCGTAATGAGTTCCATCTCCGTAATTAGGCTAAAAAATAATTAAAAAAATATAATTTTAACACTTTTTAACAAAAAAAAAGTTGTGTGGATTAAATTAATTAAATTAATTAAATTAAAGCAGAAAAACTCCGAAAGAATCGAAGTGGAAATTCAATTCCAACAGGGAATTCCTTCAGGATTGAGGATGAGGAGGGAATAAAAATCCAGTTTTTAATTAAAATTTTGGATTAAAATAAGGAAATAATTAAGGATTAATTATAAAATATTGAAATAAAAGTGGGAAGAAGAATAAAATAATCGATAAAAATTCCTGAAAAATTCATTGAAAAATCCTGGAAAATTCCTGAAAAATTCCTGGAAAATTCCTGAGAAATTCCTGAGAAATTCCTGGAAAATTCCTGGAAAATTCCTGAAAAATTCCTGAAGAATTCCTGGAAAATTCCTGGAAAATTCCTGGAAAAATTCCTGGAAAATTCCTGAAAAATTCCTGGAAAATTCCTGGAAAATTCCAGAAAAATTCCTGGAAAATTCCTGGAAAATTGCTGGAAAATTCCTGGAAAATTCCTGGAAAATTCCTGAAAAATTCCTGGAAAATTCCCGGAAAATTCCCGGAAAATTCCCGAAAAATTCCCGGAAAATTCCCGAAAAATTCCCGGAAAATTCCAAAAAAATTCCTGGAAAATTCCTGGAAAATTGCTGGAAAATTCCTGGAAAATTCCTGGAAAATTCCAGAAAAATTCCTGGAAAATTCCTGGAAAATTCCTGGAAAATTCCTGAAAAATTCCTGGAAAATTCCTGAAAAATTCCTGAAAAATTCCTGGAAAATTCCCGGAAAATTCCCGGAAAATTCCCGAAAAATTCCTGGAAAATTCCCGGAAAATTCCCGGAAAATTCCCGAAAAATTCCCGGAAAATTCCCGAAAAATTCCCGGAAAATTCCAAAAAAATTCCTGGAAAATTCCTGGAAAATTTCTGAAAAATTCCTGGAAAATTCCTGAAAAATTCCTGAAAAATTCCTGGAAAATTCCTGGAAAATTCCTGGAAAATTCCTGGAAAACTCCTGAAAAATTCCTGGAAAATTGCTGGAAAATTCCTGGAAAATTCATGGAAATTTCCTGAAAAATTCCTAAAAAATTCCTGGAAAATTCCTGGAAAATTCCTGGAAAATTCCTGGAAAATTCCTGGAAAGAATTCCTGGAAAATTCCTGGAAAATTCCTGAAAAATTCCTGGAAAATTCCTGGAAAATACCTGAAAAATTCCTGGAAAATTCCTGGAAAATTCCTGGAAAATTCCTGGAAAATTCCTGGAAAATTCCTGGAAAATTCCTGGAAAATTCCTGGAATATTCCTGAAAAATTCCTGGAAAATTCCGGAAAAATTCCTGGAAAAATTCCTGAAAAATTCCTGAAAAATTCCTGGAAAATTCCTGGAAAATTCCTGAAAAATTCCTGGAAAATTCCTGAAAAATAATGCCTGAAAAATTCCTGAAAAATTCCTGGAAAATTCCTGAAAAATTCCTGAAAAATTCCTGGAAAAATTCCTGGAAAATTCCTGAAAAATTCCTGAAAAATTCCTGAAAAATTCCTGGAAAATTCCTAAAAAATTCCTGAAAAATTCCTAGAAAATTTGGAAAATTCCTGGAAAATTCCTGGAAAATTCCTGGAAAATTCCTGAAAAATTCCTGAAAAATTCCTGGAAAATTCCTGGAAAATTCCTGGGAAATTCCTGAAAAATTCCTGAAAAAATCCTGGAAAATTCCTGGAAAATTCCTGGAAAATTCCTGAAAAATTTCAGGAAAATTCCTGAAAAATTCCTGAAAAATTCCTGAAAAATAATTCCTGGAAAATTTCCTGGAAAATTCCTGGAAAATTCCTGAAAAATTCCTGGAAAATTCCTGAAAAATTCCTGAAAGATTCCCGGAAAATTCCTGAAAAATTCCTGGAAAATTCCGGGAAAATTCCTGAAAAAGTCCTGAAAAATTCCTGGAAAATTCCTGAAAATTTCCTGAAAAATTCCTGGAAAATTCCTGGAAAATTCCTGGAAAATTCCTGAGAAATTCCTGAAAAATTCCTGTAAAATTTGGAAAATTCCTGGAAAATTCCTGGAAAATTCCTGAAAAATTCCTGAAAAATTCCTGGAAAATTCCTGGAAAATTCCTGGAAAATTCCAGAAAAATTCCTGGAAAATTCCTGGAAAATTCCTGGAAAGAATTCCTGGAAAATTCCTGGAAAATTCCTGGAAAATTCCTGAAAAATTCCTGGAAAATTCCTGGAAAATTCCTGAAAAATTCCTGAAAAATTCCCGGAAAATTCCTGAAAAATTCCTGGAAAATTCCTGAAAAATTCCCGGAAAATTCCTGAAAAATTCCTGGAAAATTCCTGGAAAATTCCCGGAAAATTCCCGGAAAATTCCTGAAAAATTCCTGGAAAATTCCTGGAAAATTCCCGGAAAATTCCCGGAAAATTCCTGGAAAATTCCTGGAAAATTCCTGAAAAATTCCTGGAAAATTCCCGAAAAATTCCTGGAAAATTCCTGAAAAATTCCTAAAAATTCCTGAAAATTTTCTGGAAAATTCCTAAAAAATTCCGTGAGAATTCCTGGAAAATTCCTGAAAAATTCCTGGAAAATTCCCGGAAAATTCCTGAAAAATTCCTGAAAAATTCCTGAAAAATTCCTGAAAAATTCCTGGAAAATTCCTGGAAAATTCCTGAAACATTCCTGGGAAATTCCTGGAAAATTAATTAAAAATTAATTAATTTATTAATTAATTTTACTCACCCTTGACGGACTCGGATGTCCCGTGTTCCCCCAGGACCCTGAGCTCGTTCTGTCTTCTACATCTAAAACCAAAAATTAATTAATTAATTATTAATTATCTAATTAATTAACATAATTATATCTATTTAATTCTATATACTTAATTAAAATACATATAATAATATATATAATTATATTGCTTATATATATATAAATCAAAATATATATAATTAAAAATAATTATATATAATTAATTAATAATTGTGATTAATTAATTTTGCGTTAATGAATCGCAATTAAGTGATTAATTAAAGGGATTTTAAGGAAATTTATCTCAGACCGTTTACGGCATTTCATTTTTTTTTTCCCTAATTAGGATTTTTATTTTTTCTGTAATTAATGAACTCATTAATATCCAGATTATTATTATATTATTAATATCCAGATTATTATGGATATTATTGATATGATTGATATTAATGAACTAATTAATATCCAGATTATGATTATATTATTAATATCCAGATTATGATGGATATTATTGATAGGATTGATATTAATGAACTCATTAATATCCAGCTTATTATTACATTATTAATATCCAGATTATTAACTCATTAATATACCAGACATTGGGAGGTAAATATATGAAATTGATGTTTAATAATGAAGCTGCAGAAAATAATTAAATAATTAAAATAATTAAATAATTACATAATTACATAATTAAATAATTAAATGATTAAATAATAAATGACATAATAAAATAATTAAATAATAAAATCATTAAATCATTAAATCATTAAATGATTAAATCATTAAATAATTAAATAAGTAAATAAGTAAAAAATTATTATTTTATTATTTTATTATTGAGCTCCGGGACAGCGGCGGAGCTCCGCGACAACAGCTGAACTCTGGGACAGCGGCGGAGCTCCACGGAAGGGGCTGAGCTCCGCGACAGCAGCGGAGCTCCGGGGCAGCGGTTGAGCTCCGGAACAGCGGTTGAGCTCCGGGGCAGCGGTTGAGCTCCATGGAAGGGGCTGAACTCTGGGACAGCGGCTGAGCTCCACAGCAGTGGCTGAGCTCCGGAGCAGCAGCGGAGCTCCAGGACAGCGGTGGAGCTCCAGGGCAGCGGTTGAGCTCCACGGAAGGGGCTGAGCTCCGGGGCAGCGGTTGAGCTCCAGGGCAGTGGTGGAGCTCCACAGAAGGGGCTGAGCTCCACGACAGCAGCGGAGCTCCGGGGCAGCGGTTGAGCTCCAGGACAGCGACTGAGCTCCGCGACAGCGGTTGAGCTCTGGAGCAGCAGCTGAGGTCCAGGACATCGGTTGAGCTCTGAGACAGCGGTTGAGCTCCAGCGCAGTGGTGGAGCTCCACAGAAGGGGCTGAGCTCCACGACAGCGGCTGAGCTCCGGGGCAGCGGTGGAGCTCCACGGAAGGGGCTGAGCTCCGCGGCAGCGGTTGAGCTCCAGGACAACAGCAGAGCTCCGCGTCAGCGGTGGAGCTCCGGGGCAGCAGCGGAGCTCCGGGGCAGCGGTTGAGCTCCACGACAGCGGTTGAGCTCCATGGAAGGGGCTGAGCTCCGCGACAGTGGCTGAACTCTGGGACAGCAGCTGAGCTCCGGGGCAGCGGTTGAGCTCCGGGGCAGCGGCTGAGCTCCATGGAAGGGGCTGAGCTCCGTGACAGCGGTTGAGCTCCGGGGTAGCAGCTGAGCTCCACAGAAGGGGCTGAGCTCTGGAGCAGCGGTTGAGCTCCGGGACAGGGGCTGAGCTCCGGGTCAGCGGTTGAGCTCCGCAGCAGCGGTTGAGCTCTGGAGCAGCGGAGCTCCAGGGCAGCGGCAGAGCTCTAGGACAGGGGCTGAGCTCCGGAGCAGCGGTTGAGCTCCATGGAAGGGGCTGAGCTCCGGAGCAGCGGTTGAGCTCTGCGACAGCAGTTGAGCTCTGCGTCAGCGGTGGAGCTCCAGGACAGCGGTTGAGCTCCGGGACAGGGGCTGAGCTCGGAGCAGCGGTTGAGCTCCGGGGCAGCAGCAGAGCTCCGGGACAGCAGCGGAGCTCCGCGTCAGCGGTGGAGCTCCATGACAGCAGTTGAGCTCTGGGGCAGCTGCGGAGCTCCGGGGCAGTGGCTGAGCTCTGGGCAGGGGCTCATCCAGAGCCGTGCCCGCGTTCTGTGCCGACATTCCAGAGCTGTGCCAATATTCCAGAGCCGTGCCAATATTCCAGAGCGGTGCCAACGTTCCGGAGCTGTGCCAATATTCCAGAGCCGTGCCTGCTCATCCATCCGTGCCCACGTTCCAGAGCCGTGCCCGCGTTCCGTGCCCACATTCCAGAGCCATGCCCACATTCCGTGCCCGCTCATCCAGAGCCGTGCCAATATTCCAAAGCTGTGCCAACGTTCCGGAGCTGTGCCAACATTCCAGAGCCGTGCCCACATTCCATGCCCACGTTCCGTGCCCATATTCCAGAGCCGTGCCCACGTTCTGTGCCCACGTTCTGTGCCAACATTCCAGAGCAGTGCCAACGTTCCAGAGCGGTGCCAACATTCCGTGCCCGCATTCCGGGGCTGTGCCAATGTTCCAGAGCCGTGCCCGCTCATCCAGAGCCGTGCCAACGTTCCATGCCCATGTTCCAGAGCCATGCCCGTGTTCCGTGCCCGCATTTTGTGCCAACGTTCCAGAGCCGTGCCCGCATTCCACAGAGGTGCCAACGTTCCAGAGCGGTGCCAATGTTCCAGAGCCGTGCCCATGTTCCAGAGTGGTGCCAACGTTCCAGAGCCGTGCCAACGTTCCAGAGCCGTGCCAACGTTCCATGCCAACGTTCCAGAGCCGTGCCCGCTCATCCAGAGCCGTGCCAATATTCCAAAGCTGTGCCAACGTTCCAGAGCCATGCCCGCATTCCGTGCCCGCTCATCCATCTGTGCCCACGTTCCGTGCCCGCATTCCGTGCCAACGTTCCGTGCCCACGTTCCGTGCCTGCTCATCCATCCGTGCCCACATTCCATGCCCACATTCCAGAGCCATGCCCACATTCTGTGCCAACGTTCCAGAGCCATGCCCGCATTCCAAAGCTGTGCCAATGTTCCAGAGCCGTGCCCGTGTTCTGTGCCCGCGTTCCATGCCCGCTCCTCCATCCGTGCCAACGTTCTGTGCCCATATTCCAAAGCCGTGCCCACGTTCCAGAGCCATGCCAATGCTCCGTGCCCACTCATCCATCCGTGCCCGCGTTCCGTGCCCGCTCATCCAGAGCCATGCCAATATTCCAAAGCTGTGTCAACGTTCCAGAGCCGTGCCCACATTCCATGCCAATGTTCCAGAGCCGTGCCAACATTCCAAAGCGGTGCCAACATTCTGTGCCAACGTTGCGGAGCCGTGCCCACTCACCCAGAGCTGTGCCCACGTTCCGTGCCCGCGTTTTGTGCCCGCTCCTCCATCCGTGCCAACGTTCCGGATCCGTGCCCGCGTTCCATGCCCACTCATCCAGAGCCATACCTGCTCATCCAGAGCTATGCCAACGTTCCAGAGCCATGCCCACGTTCCAGAGCTGTGCCCGTGTTCCAGAGCTGTGCCCACGTTCCAGATCCGTGCCCGCGTTCCGTGCCCGCTCATCCATCCGTGCCCGTGTTCCGTGCCCATATTCCAAAGCCGTGCCTGCATTCCGTGCCCGCGTTCTGTGCCAAAATTCCAGAGCCATGCCAACGTTCCAGAGCCGTGCCCACGTTCTGTGCCCACGTTCTGTACCCACATTCCAGAGCTGTGCCAACGTTCCAGAGCCATGCCAACGTTCCGTGCCCATATTCCAGAGCCGTGCCTGCATTCCGTGCCCGCGTTCCGTGCCCACGTTCCAGAGCCGTGCCCACATTCCGTGCCCACATTCCAAAGCCGTGCCAACGTTCCGGATCCATGCCAACGTTCCGTGCCCACTCATCCATCCGTGCCAACATTCCGTGCCCGCTTATCCATCTGTGCCAACGTTCCGGATCCGTGCCCAGGTTCCATGCCCGCGTTCCAGAGTCGTGCCCACGTTCCGTGCCCGCTCCTCCATCCGTGCCAACGTTCCAGAGCCGTGCCCGCTCCTCCATCCGTGCCCGCGTTCCGTGCCCACTCCTCCATCCGTGTCCACGTTCCATGCCAACGTTCCGGATCCGTGCCCACGTTCCATGCCCACTGTTCCATGCCAACGTTCCGTGCCAACGTTCTGTGCCCGCTGTTCCATGCCACCGTTCCGTGCCCGCGTTCCGTGCCTCGGCTGTGCCAATCTCTCCGTCCATCTGTTCCCTCTCCGCCGTAAATTCCATTTTTAAACCCTCCCAAAAATCGATTTTCCGGTGCCAACCCCACCCCTGGCATCGATTTTATCCATTAATTAATTATTAATTAAAATTAATCTTTAATTGCTGAAAAAATGGTTAAAAAAGACACAAAAATGACGATTTTTTGGGTAAAAAAGGGGAAAAAAAAGAGAATTTTGCTTCCTTTTTTTAACCCTCCCAAAAATCCATTTTCCTGTGCCAACCCCACCCCTGGCATCGATTTTATCCATTAATTAATTATTAATTAAAATTATTATTTTATTGCCGAAAAAACGGTTAAAAAAGAAGCAAAAATGACGATTTTTTGGGGTAAAAAAAGGGAAAAAAAAGAGAATTTTTCTTCATTTTTCCCTCATCAAACCACTAAAATAACATTTTGTAGATAAAATAAAACCATCAAATTAATTAATTAGTTAATTAATTAATTATGAATTTGGAATCAATAATAATTTGACATAAAATAGGAAATTTTCAGCATTATTGTTCGATTTGTGTCATCCTATCAATGAAAATTAATTAAATTAATTCATAAATAAATTAAAATAAAATAAAATAAAATAAAATAAAATAAAATAAAATAAAATAAAATAAAATAAAATAAAATAAAATAAAATAAAATAAAAGAAAATAAAAGAAAATAAAATAAAAGAAAAATGAAATGAAATGAAATGAAATGAAATAAAATAAAATAAAATAAAAATAAAATAAAATAAAATAACATAAAGTAAAATAAAAATAAAAATTAAAAATACAATAAAAAATAAAATAAAATAAAATAAAATAAAATAAAATAAAATAAAATAAAATAAAATAAAATAAAATAAAATAAAATAAATAAAATAATAAAATAGAATAAAAGAAAATAAAAGAAAATGAAATAAAATGAAATAAAATAAAAAATAAATATAATAAAATAAAAATAAAATAAAATAGAATAAAATAAAATAAAATAAAATAAAATTAAATAAAATTAAATTAAATTAAATTAAATTTTAAAAAAAATAAAAAATAAATAAAATAGAATAAAATAAAATAAAATAAAATAAAATTAAATTAAAAAAAAATAAAAAATAAATAAAATAAAATAAAATATAAAATAAAATAAAATAAAATAAAATAAAATAAAATAAAATAAAATAACATAAAGTAAAATAAAAATAAAATTAAAAAATACAATAAAAAATAAAATAAAATAAAATAAAATAAAATAAAAATAAAAAAGAAAAGAAAAGAAAAGATAAAAATAAAATAAAATAAAAATAAAATAAAATAAAAATAAAATAAATAAAAATAAAATAAAATAAAAAAAATAAAATAAAATAATATAAAATAAAATACAATAAAATACAATAAAAATAAAATAAAATAAAATACAATAAAAATTAAAAAAAAACAAAATAAAACAAAATAAAATAAAATAAAATAAAAATAAAATACAATAAAATACAATAAAAAAATAAAATAAAAAATAAAATAAAATAAAATTGAATAAAATAAAATGAAATAATATAAAAATAAAATAAAATAAAACAAAATAAAATAAAATAAAATAAAATAAAATAAAATAAATAAAGTAAAATAAAAAATAAAATAAAATAAAAGGGAAAAAATAAAATAAAAATAAAATAAAAAACAATAAAAATACAATAAAATAAAATACAATAGAATAAAATAAAAATTAAAAAACTAAAATAAAATAAAATAAAATAAAATAAAATAAAATAAAATAAAATAAAATAAAATAAAATAAAATAAAATAAAATAAAATGGAAAAATGTTCACCACATCCTCACAAACTGATGGAGAAAAATGGATCAAATTTTTAATTATTCCAATAAATAATAAATAATAAATAATAAATAATAAATAATAAATTTTTTTCCTACAAATCCTCTCAAAAAACCCTAAAAATCCCTTTTAAATTATTTTAATATTAAAATTTCAATATAATAATTAATAAAACTCATATTTCCCTTTTTAATCTGTGCTTTGATTAAAGGAGCGGAAAAATACGAATAAAAATTAATTAATTTGCTTAATTTTGCCTTAAAATTAAACATTAAACAAGAGAAATTTGCCCAAAAATCTGAATTTTTTCCCCAATTTTTACCCCAAAAAATCTGAATTTTCCCCCATAATTCTCATATTGAATTAATATTAAATTTAAATTAAATATTCCATAGGGAATTTTATTTGGGTGGATTTAAAACAGCAAAACTTTGGCAGAGGTTATTTATTATATAGGTTGAATGTATATAAATGTATAGGTGAGGGAAGCGCAAAAAATCTGAATTTTCCCCCATAATTCTCATATTGAATTAATATTAAAATTAAATTAAATATTCCATAGGGAATTTTATTTGGGTGGATTTAAAACAGCAAAACTTGGCAGAGGTTATTTATTATATAGGTTGAATGTATATAAATGTATAGGTGAGGGAAGCGCAAAAAATCTGAATTTTCGGGGGTTTTATAGGAGGAAAAATTGGATTTTTTTGGGGTTTTTTGGTGTAAAAAAAGCGAATTTATGGTTTTTTTAGGGGTTATATACATTGAGGATATACATATATATATATAGGGTGGAGGATAATATATAGGGTGGAGGATAATATATAGGGTGGAGGATACACATATATATATATATATAGGGTGGAGGATACACACACATATATCACACACACATATATAGGATGGAGGATACACACAGAGATATATACACAAACATATATATAGGATATATATATAGGATATATATAGGATATATATAGGGTGGAGGATACACACATATATAGGGTGGAGGATACACACAGAGATATATACACAAACATATATATAGGATATATATATAGGATATATATAGGATATATATAGGGTGGAGGATACACACATATATATATATAGGGTGGAGGGTACACACACATATATCACACCCACATATATAGGGTAGAGGATACACACACATATATATATATATAGGGTGGAGGATACACATATATATGTATATAGGGTAGAGGATACACACACATATATAGGGTGGAGGATAATATATAGGGTGGAGGATACATATATATATATATATATATATATATATATAGGGTGGAGGATACACACACATATATAGGGTGGAGGATACACACATATATATATATATAGGGTGGAGGATACACACATATATATCACACACACATATATAGGGTGGAGGATACACACATACATATATATATATAGGGTGGAGGATACACACACACATATATATATATAGGGTGGAGGATACACACACATATATAGGGTGGAGGATACACACATATATATACAATGGAGGATACACACATATATATATATAGGGTGGAGGATATACACACATATATAGGATGGAGGATACACACATATATTGGATGGAGGATATACACATATATATATATATAGGGTGGAGGATACACACACATATATAGGGTGGAGGATACATATATATATATATAGGGTGGAGGATACACACATATACATATACATATACATATATATATATAGGGTGGAGGATACATATATATATATATAGGGTGGAGGATACACACACACATATATATAGGGTGGAGGATACACACATATATATATATATATAGGGTGGAGGATACACACACACACACATATATATATATAGGGTGGAGGATACACACACATATATAGGGTGGAGGATACACACATATATATATATATATAGGGTGGAGGATACACACACACACACATATATATATATATATATAGGGTGGAGGATACACACATATATATCACACACACATATATAGGGTGGAGGATACACATAAATATATATATAGGGTGGAGAATACACATGTATATATAGGGTGGAGGATAATATATAGGGTGGAGGATATATACACATATATAGGGTGGAGGATATATATATATATATATATAGGGTGGAGGATACACACACATATATAGGGTGGAGGATATACACATATATATATATATATATATAGGGTGGAGGATCCACTCTATATATATGCATGTATCCTCCATCCTATATATCTGTGCATCCTCCACCCTATATATGTGTGTGTATCCTCTACCCTATATATATGTGTGTGTGATATATGTGTGTGTAACCTCCACCCTGTATATATATATATGTGTGTATCCTCCACCCTATATATGTGTGTATCCTCCACCCTATATATATATATGTGTGTATCCTCCACCCTGTATATATATATATGTGTGTATCCTCCACCCTATATATATATATGTGTGTATCCTCCACCCTATATATATGTGTATCCTCCACCCTATATATTATCCTCCATCCTATATATATCTATATTTGTGTATCCTCCACCCTATATATATATATATGTGTATGTATCCTCCACCCTATATATGTGTGTGTATCCTCCACCCTATATATATATCCTCCATCCTATATATATATATGCGTATCCTCCATCCTATATATGTGTGTTTATCCTCCACCCTATATATGTGTATCCTCCACCCTATATATGTTTATATCCTCCATCCTATATGTGTGTGTATCCTCCACCCTATATATGTGTATAACCTCCACCCTATACATATATGCATATCCTCTACCCTATATATATGTGTATATCCTCCATCCTATATATATATGTATATCCTCCATCCTATATATATGTGTATATATCCCCCACCCTATATATATATGTATACCCTCAATGTATATAACCCCCAAAAAACCACAAATTCACTATTTTTACACCAAAAAACCCCAAAAAAATCCAAATTTTTCCTCCTATAAAACCCCCGAAAAATCGAAATTTTTGTGGTTATTGCGTCATCTATACATTTATATACATTTATATACATTTATATACATTTATATACATTTATATACATTTAACCTATAGAATAAATAACATTTCTGTGCCAACGTGGTGCCCATGTCAGGGTCAGTGTGTGCCAACCCTGTGCCCATGTCAGGGTCAGTGTGTGCCAACCCTGTGCCCATGTCAGGGTCAGGCTGTGCCAACCCTGTGCCCATGTCAGGGTCAGGCTGTGCCAACCCTGTGCCCATGTCAGGGTCAGGCTGTGCCAACCCTGTGCCCATGTCAGGGTCAGGCTGTGCCAACGTGGTGCCCATGTCAGGGTCAGGCTGTGCCAACCCTGTGCCCATGTCAGGGTCAGTGTGTGCCAACCCTGTGCCCATGTCAGGGTCAGTGTGTGCCAACCCTGTGCCCATGTCAGGGTCAGTGTGTGCCAACCCTGTGCCCATGTCAGGGTCAGTGTGTGCCAACCCTGTGCCCATGTCAGGGTCAGGCTGTGCCAACCCTGTGCCCATGTCAGGGTCAGTGTGTGCCAACCCTGTGCCCATGTCAGGGTCAGTGTGTGCCAACCCTGTGCCCATGTCAGGGTCAGTGTGTGCCAACCCTGTGCCCATGTCAGGGTCAGTGTGTGCCAACCCTGTGCCCATGTCAGGGTCAGGCTGTGCCAACCCTGTGCCCATGTCAGGGTCAGTGTGTGCCAACCCTGTGCCCATGTCAGGGTCAGTGTGTGCCAACCCTGTGCCCATGTCAGGGTCAGGCTGTGCCAACCCTGTGCCCATGTCAGGGTCAGGCTGTGCCAACCCTGTGCCCATGTCAGGGTCAGTGTGTGCCAACCCTGTGCCCATGTCAGGGTCAGTGTGTGCCAACCCTGTGCCCATGTCAGGGTCAGTGTGTGCCAACCCTGTGCCCATGTCAGGGTCAGTGTGTGCCAACCCTGTGCCCATGTCAGGGTCAGTGTGTGCCAACGTGGTGCCCATGTCAGGGTCAGTGTGTGCCAACCCTGTGCCCATGTCAGGGTCAATTCTGTGCCAACCCTGTGCCCATGTCAGGGTCAGGCTGTGCCAACCCTGTGCCCATGTCAGGGTCAGGCTGTGCCAACCCTGTGCCCATGTCAGGGTCAGTGTGTGCCAACGTGGTGCCCATGTCAGGGTCAGTGTGTGCCAACCCTGTGCCCATGTCAGGGTCAGTGTGTGCCAACCCTGTGCCCATGTCAGGGTCAGGCTGTGCCAACCCTGTGCCCATGTCAGGGTCAGGCTGTGCCAACGTGGTGCCCATGTCAGGGTCAGTGTGTGCCAACCCTGTGCCCATGTCAGGGTCAGGCTGTGCCAACCCTGTGCCCATGTCAGGGTCAGGCTGTGCCAACCCTGTGCCCATGTCAGGGTCAGGCTGTGCCAACGTGGTGCCCATGTCAGGGTCAGGCTGTGCCAACCCTGTGCCCATGTCAGGGTCAGTGTGTGCCAACCCTGTGCCCATGTCAGGGTCAGTGTGTGCCAACCCTGTGCCCATGTCAGGGTCAGTGTGTGCCAACCCTGTGCCCATGTCAGGGTCAGGCTGTGCCAACCCTGTGCCCATGTCAGGGTCAGTGTGTGCCAACCCTGTGCCCATGTCAGGGTCAGTGTGTGCCAACCCTGTGCCCATGTCAGGGTCAGTGTGTGCCAACCCTGTGCCCATGTCAGGGTCAGGCTGTGCCAACCCTGTGCCCATGTCAGGGTCAGTGTGTGCCAACCCTGTGCCCATGTCAGGGTCAGTGTGTGCCAACCCTGTGCCCATGTCAGGGTCAGGCTGTGCCAACCCTGTGCCCATGTCAGGGTCAGTGTGTGCCAACCCTGTGCCCATGTCAGGGTCAGGCTGTGCCAACCCTGTGCCCATGTCAGGGTCAGTGTGTGCCAACCCTGTGCCCATGTCAGGGTCAGGCTGTGCCAACCCTGTGCCCATGTCAGGGTCAGGCTGTGCCAACCCTGTGCCCATGTCAGGGTCAGGCTGTGCCAACCCTGTGCCCATGTCAGGGTCAGGCTGTGCCAACCCTGTGCCCATGTCAGGGTCAGGCTGTGCCAACCCTGTGCCCATGTCAGGGTCAGGCTGTGCCAACCCTGTGCCCATGTCAGGGTCAGTGTGTGCCAACCCTGTGCCCATGTCAGGGTCAGGCTGTGCCAACCCTGTGCCCATGTCAGGGTCAGTGTGTGCCAACCCTGTGCCCATGTCAGGGTCAGTGTGTGCCAACCCTGTGCCCATGTCAGGGTCAGGCTGTGCCAACCCTGTGCCCATGTCAGGGTCAGTGTGTGCCAACCCTGTGCCCATGTCAGGGTCAGTGTGTGCCAACCCTGTGCCCATGTCAGGGTCAGTGTGTGCCAACCCTGTGCCCATGTCAGGGTCAGGCTGTGCCAACCCTGTGCCCATGTCAGGGTCAGTGTGTGCCAACGTGGTGCCCATGTCAGGGTCAGTGTGTGCCAACCCTGTGCCCATGTCAGGGTCAGTGTGTGCCAACCCTGTGCCCATGTCAGGGTCAGGCTGTGCCAACCCTGTGCCCATGTCAGGGTCAGTGTGTGCCAACCCTGTGCCCATGTCAGGGTCAGTGTGTGCCAACCCTGTGCCCATGTCAGGGTCAGGCTGTGCCAACGTGGTGCCCATGTCAGGGTCAGACTGTGCCAACCCTGTGCCCATGTCAGGGTCAGGCTGTGCCAACCCTGTGCCCATGTCAGGGTCAGTGTGTGCCAACCCTGTGCCCATGTCAGGGTCAGGCTGTGCCAACGTGGTGCCCATGTCAGGGTCAGGCTGTGCCAACGTGGTGCCCATGTCAGGGTCAGGCTGTGCCAACCCTGTGCCCATGTCAGGGTCAGTGTGTGCCAACCCTGTGCCCATGTCAGGGTCAGGCTGTGCCAACCCTGTGCCCATGTCAGGGTCAATTCTGTGCCAACCCTGTGCCCACAATGTCAATTTTGTGCCAACGTGGTGCCCAAAATTCACCCAAAAAATGCCAATTTTTCACCATTTTTTCACAGTTTTTTCGCACCTCTCCATTTTTTTTCTATAATTTTTTCTCAGAAAATTAATCATTAAAATTTAAAAATTAAATTATAAATTAATTAATAATTTGAATATCAAAATCCACCGAGATTTCAGTGATTAACAGCGTAAATTCCATACATTAATCCCTTTCTATACGTGCATTGTTTAGTTTTTCCTGTTTTATTTAAATTATATATATATAATTATATATATATATATATATATATATAATTATTTAAATTAAATAAAAATAACACATTTGTTGATCCCCCAAAAAAAAATATTTAAATTAAAAATTCAATTTAATTTTAATTTTGCATCATCCAAAAAATGGAATTTAAATCTTTTTGATTTCCTACATATATAGAAAATATGCAAATAATGATCAATATATATATAAATAATTAATTTTATATTAAAATAATTAATTGGGAGTCGGAATTTTTGCTCAACACCCAAAATTCCAAATTTTTTGGCGTTAAAAAATGGGATTTTTTCCCTTTGTTGAGCACAACAGATTTATTTTTAAAGCAGATTTTAACTCTAAAATCTTATTTATTTTTTATTTTTTTATTTTTTTTAGTGGTATTTTTGCCACCAAAACCCCAAATAAATTATATTTAAAAAAAAACCAAAATAGTCATAATAATTTCCTCGTTAAACATCCCAAATTAAAAAATAAATAATTTAAACCGCGTTGGATTTGTTATTTCCTCGTTAAAGATTATTAATTAGTTGTTTTAATACAGGCCAAGCTTTAATCAAACTAATGGCAAAATAAAAAATGAGGATTTAAATCATTTAAATGGAATTTACTTGATTTGATCAGGTAAAAATTGGATTTTTTTCCCCTTTTTTTTTCTGGGAAATGAGAAAAATTCAATTTTTTTCTGATTTTTCTCCCACCCAAACATCCAAAACAGATTCTCCAAAATTGAGGTAAAATTCCAAATTTTAAATAGAAAATTTAAACAGAATTATGAATATGTGGGTTTTGATTAATAGATTAAAAAATTAAAATATTCTTGAGGGAAAATCAATTTTTTTTGGCAACTGTCCCAAAAAAAGGGCGAACAAAGCAAAAAAAAAATCAAAAATAACCCCCCACCTCAATGCAATTAATGTGTATTATTTAATTAAAATAACAGCTATTAAATCACTTTTTAAATATTATTATTATTAATTAGGAATTAATGCTGTTAATACAGAAAATCTGAATAAATTTATTTTTAAATAAATTTAAAGGGAGAATTTCCAGGTGGAAAAGCAGCGCCCGACCCGCCGATTGCGATTCCTCGTTAGCGATTTGCATAATTAGCATATCACAGAAATTATCCAGATATTCTCAAATTTAATCCTAATTTTTCCTGTCTGGGTAAATAATTAATTATCAATTTTTTGGGGAAGGAAAATTATCTTTAATTGATATTTTAGGTGGGAATTTATCTCGATTTTGACACAAATTGTGCACAACCACCACACCCACAAAATTATTTTGGAATTTTATCCTTTAAACAGAGTTTAGGTGTTGTTTTAATTTGTTTTTATCTCATTATTCTTAATTTCCTGCAGCTCATTAATTAATTTTCCTCGTTACGTGATGATGAGACAAAATCTCTGCGATTCCTTCAGCTTCAAAATTCAATTTATTTGTTCCAATTTGTCCTCCTGATCTAAATTATTCCAGAAAAGAGTTTTAAGAGTAGGTAATAAATAGAATTTATTAATTTATATTCATTTATTAAATTATATTAATTTATAAAATTTATATATTTTCTGTCTGATGTATGGATTGAGCTCTGAGCGTGACAAATTAATTTCCACTCCAATAAAAACAAATAGATTTTAAATCCGACTTTACAGCTTTAAAAATTATATCAGAAAATGATAAAAATTGAGATTTTAACCTATAGAAAATATATGGAAAGTTATTTTAACCCAACAGCAAAATTCTATAAGTTGGTAGTTTGTGATATAAGCAAGTTTGTGATAATAAAATAAATTTAGGATGTTATTTTGAAAGTTTAAATAGAATAAAAGGCGTAAAATAAAGAATTCCAGCTGGAATTAAAAACTAAATGATGTTAATTATGGTTTAATTAATAAAATATTGAATTAATGAGAGGCGCATTAAAAAACCCGTAAATATGGAGATTTCTGCAAGGAAGTTTTGCCCAAATTTCCCTCATGGATCAGAGATTTTTGGGAATTCTAATTTATCATAAAATCACATAAAAAACCCCTCGAGAAACTTTAATTAACCCTAATTAATTATTTAATTATTGTACAAATAAACACTGAAGATGCTTTTGTCATCCCATTTTTTGGGAGACGCCCCACAGCCAAAATATTCCAAAATATTCATATTTCAAACCAAAATTCTTTAAATAGCAATAAATATTTGAATTTATAAAAATATTCCATCAGCAACTCTAATCATAAAGACTTTTTTTGGATAAATTTTAATTGCAAAAGCCTCATTCTGCTTTAATTATAACACATAAAATTAATTTGCATATAAGAGGTTTTGAATATGGTCCCTGATAGACAAAGAGAAGGTTTGGGGTTGGAAATTATAAAATTATTCAAAATTAAATGATAAATTTGCTGTAAAATTAGAATTATTTTAAGGAATTATTAAAGAGGAGAAGTTCAGGGGGGTTTTTAAAAAATTAGAGGTGGAAATAATAATAAAAATAATAAAAATAATAATAAAAATCAGAATAATTCCGAATGAATCTGATCCTCACAAGAGATTAAAGCAGCACAACAAAGATAATACCTATAGGATAAATCAATTCCATACGTTTGGCTATAGATGGAACAAAAAAATGTACATACTTGAGGCAGTAAAATGTCCACTTGCCAAAGAAGTTGGTCCATTTTTTCCGCTGCTCACAGGAGGTGAAAACATCTAAAAAAATAAAAATAAATAGAAATTAATAGTAGGAAAAATAAAAAATTCCCAAAATCCAGCTTGAAGTTGTCGACACATCCCCAAAAATCCAAAAAAATCCAAAATCCCTTTTTTATCAATTTTATTAAATCCTTAAATAATCCAATAATGTGGAAAAAATCCATAAAAAAAAAATCAGAAAAAAGTTAAAAATGGGTTTTAACCTTAATCATCAACGTCGGAATATCCGTTTGAATTCCGCTCCAGGGAATAAAAATAATAATAATAAATTCAAAGTACCACCTGCCCCTAAATTCTAAATTCTCATTTCGTGCGTTTTTATTGGAAGGAAGAATCATTCCTCGCCCCCTCTCCCTCCCTTTTTTTTTTTTCACTCCTCTCTCTCTCTCTTTTCTCAAAATTATTTCGATCCTAATTGGTTTTTCCCTTCTAAGACCTTCCTCGAGTGAAAAACAGCAAAAAAATTAAATATTAAATAGAAAAAACGCAGCAAAAAGCAAAAAAAGGGGTGAGGTGATGCTTTAAAATGTGATTTTTGGTTAAATTTCTATGAGATATCACTTAAAAAAATGAGGTTGGAACAGCAGAAATGTGGGAAAAAATAAAGATTTGGTGGGTTTTAGGAGGGGATGTGCATCTATTAAAAAAAATGTTCGTTAAAATAAATAAATGAGTGGATAAATAAATAAAAATTCGTGAGATATTGGGGGGATGGGGAGAGGAAGGAAGGGGGAGGGGGAGATGACAAAATTACACGTTCTGCCCCCAAAATTGGCATAAAAATCACATTTTTTCATCAAAAATCGCTCCAAAATTCTGATTAAAGCACCCACGAGAAGCTCAAAGAGGTTTTTATACCAATAAAAATCGGAGGGGATTAAAAAAAAACTTTTAACTGATGTGATCGTGGATTTTTTTGCACTTTTTCTGTGCTAAAATTGAAATAAGGGAAGGAGGGAAAGGAGAATATCAGCGAGTTATTAGTAATTAATTAATTAACAAGGCTTGAAAATCAAAAGTGCAATATAAGTATGATGGAATGATGAGAAATTATCATTTTTTGGGGTGTTTTTTTTGGAAGGAATTATTTAAGAGGTCCGAGACATTAAATTAAACTACGAACCTCTAATCAGAATAACTAAAAATATTCAGTTTGGATTTATTTTTTTTTTAAAAAAAGCCAAAAAAAATATTTACAAATTAAAAATTGCTCAATGTACTTAAAGCACAGTTTGGGGTTGGTTTTATTGCTTTTTTTTTGGCTGGATTTTTGGGTTTTTTTGTTACTAAAATTTATATTTTTTTTACATCTGTTACTAATTTCTTACCGCACTGAAATCCAGTAAATCACTGAGTTCTTTGTCCGTCCCTAAGGCAGCCATTCGCTGTTGGTGATGCATTTTTTAGTAAAAATCACACAAACCTAGGAAACATGGAAATAATAATAATAATTGCAATCAGAAATTCAAAGCCTTGAAGGAAAAACAGTCAAATTTTGATTTTTTTAAAAAAGGGAGGGGGGGGGAGTGGGTGGTTGAGAAGAAGAAGAAGGGAGGGGAAAAAAAAAAAAAAAAAAGATGGAGAGACAGCAAAAAAAAACCAAAAAAAATCAAAATACACGACAAGAAGAGGAAAAAAAATAAAATAAAAAAAACAACAATATTATAATTCCAAATAGACGAACATCCACTATTAAACCCAAATCCAGAAGAGACAAAAAAATGCAAATTTTCTCTCCAGGAGCATCATTTATGCAACAGGAGGTTCAAGGAGGAATGAATGAGAAGAAACTAAAGAATCCGCTGCCAACTTTTTCCCTTCTTCTTATTCCACACAAAAAAAGTAACGTTGGGAGGTAAAAAATGAAGAGAAAAATAAAGAAACGGCGAGACGCGAAGTGTAGAATCCACAGAGAGGGGGGGGGGCGGAGGATAATTAGCTGCGGTTGTTAATTAGCTAAGAGGAGAAGGCCCAGAACGAGGTTCGGGCCTGTGCGGCCGCAGCGTTCGGGGGGAGGGGAAGGAAAAGAGGGAAAAGGGGCGCGGAGCTGCCGCCTCCGTACCCGCAGCTGCTTCGTGGAGCTCCGCGTTGGGCTCGTGGAGCTCCGCGTTGGGCTCGTGGAGCTCCGCGTTGGGCTCGTGGAGCTCCGCGGTCGCCTCGCGGAGCCGCTTCGTGGAGCTCCGTGCTCCCCTCCCGCTGTTCGCGGAGCTCCGCGCTCGCCTCGCGGAGCTCCGCGCTCGGCTCGCGGCTCGTGGAGCTCCGCGCTCGCCTCGCGGCTCGTGGAGCTCCACGCTCAGCTCGCGGAGCTCCGCGCTCCCCTCCCGCCGCTCGTGGAGCTCCACGCTACATTCGCGTTTATAACACGCACGTCACGCGGGCGTTTGGCCGAAAAGAAACAATATATATATATTTTTTTCCCTTTGGATTAAGTTGTTTTCGTCTTTTTATTTTTATTTTTTTTACTTTTCCAGTGCAAACTTTGCAAAGCAGCCCCGTGGATTTACGCGGAAGTTTTTGGGGGTACTACCACCCCCCCCTCCCCTTCTTCCCTCATCCCCTTTTCCACTTTTATTCCATATTTTTTTTTCCCCTCTCTCTGCTAAAAAATAACTCCCCAAAGTTCATTTTCCGGCAGGAAATAAAGCAGCGAGTTTGGTGTATCACACGTGTAGTATATACAATGTATAGATTTACACAGCCCGGAACTTGCACTTTTTTTTTTTCTTTACGTTTTTTTTTTTAAATAACATATCGGGATCGACAATTTTAATGAAAAAAATAAAAAAAAAAAAAAGAAAAAACACAGACAAGTTAGTCTAACAGCAAATCGGAACTTTACCTTAAATGGCCACAAATATGTTCACAATATTCCAATGGGGGAAAAAAAAAAAGAAATAAAAAGAGGAATCTTCTGCCAAAGTGCTTTATTGTCTCACACGTGTGTGACCCTCCAAAACCACCAAAAAGTAGGGAAAGTGTCACTCCTGCTCCAGGTTATTCCACAGCTTTACAGGCACACTACACTTGGCTTTGTTGGGATTTTGGGGGGGCCCGGTTAGAAAAAAAAAATAATATAAATTAGGTTTAAAAAATAAAAATTAAAAAATTAATTAAAAAATTGAAAAAAAGCAAAAAAGAAGGTCCAAAAAGTTTTGCCCTATTGTTTTTACAGACACATGGTGACGGAGCTCGTAGCGCCGCAGCTCTGAGGGAGTTACCCCCACCTTATCCGCGCTTCAAAAAAACCCAAAAAAACCACAAAAATAAGACAAAATCTCGGAAAAAAATTAAAAAATAGATGAGTCCCGCTTTGGGGGAACGCGTTGAAGCAACTTGGTGGAAGTTTAAAGCAGCGGCCGCCGCTTCCTCCGGCTCAGCAGCGCGGCCTCCCCCGGCGAGCCGCGGCCGCTCGCGTCCCGCCCGGGCAGCCGCATCGCCCGGCGATCACATCCGGGCAATGCCCGCCGCCTTATAAACGCCCCTCACAGACAATGACGACGAGGAGGAGGAGGAGGAGGAGGAGGAGGAGGAGGAGGAGGAGGAGGAAGAGGAGGAGGAGGAGGAAGCGGTGGGGCCTACAAGATGGAGGGAGGTGGTTGGGCCTAAAGTGCGGCCCGCGGGGTTGGGGTGGGGTGAGGGTGGAGGGGTGGAAGTGGGATTGGGGGTAAAGCGGGAGGGGGTTCGGTAAAACCGGGAGGGGTCCGGGAGAGGCTCCGGTACACCCGGGAGTGGCTCTGGTACAACCATGAGGGGCTCCGGTACGCCCATGAGGGGCTCCCACACACCCGGGAGAGGCTCCGGTACACCCGGGAGGGGCCCGGGAGAGGCTCCGGTACACCCGGGAGTGGCTCCGGTACACCCATGAGGGGCTCCGGTACTCCCGGGAGAGGCTCCGGTACAACCGGGACGGGCCCGGGAGAGGCTCCGGTACACCCGGGACTGGCTCCGGAACACCCATGAGGGGTTTCAGCACCCTCAGCACACCCATGAGGGGCTCCGGTACACCCATGAGGGGCTCCCACACACCCATGAGGGGTTTCAGCACATCCATGAGGGGTTTCAGCACCCACGAAAAGCTCCAACACCCTCAGCACACCCATGAGGGGCTCCGGTGCACCCATGAGGGGTCCGGTACACCCATGAGGGGTTCCCACACACCCATGAGGGGTTTCAGCACATCCATGAGGGGTTTCAGCACCCTCAGCACCCTCAGCACACCCATGAGGGGCTCCGGTGCACCCATGAGGGGTTTCAGCACCCACGAAAAGCTCCAACACCCTCAGCACACCCATGAGGGGCTCTGGTACACCCAAAAGAGGCTCCGGTGCACCCATGAGGGGCTCTGGTACACCCATGAGGGGCTCTGACACACCCATGAGAGGTTTCAGCACCCTCAGCACATCCATGAGATGTTCCACCACCTTCAACATCTATGAGGGGTTTCAGCACCCTCAGCACATCCATGAGGGGTTTCAGCACCCACGAAAAGCTCCAACACCCTCAGCACATCCATGAGTGGCTCCGGTACACCCATGAGGGGCTCCGGTACACCCATGAGGGGCTCCCACACACCCATGAGGGGCTCCGGTACAACCATGAGGGGCTCCGGGACACCCATGAGGGGCTCAGGTACACCCATGAGGGGCTCTGGTGCACCCATGAGGGGCTCCGGTACACCCATGAGGGGCTCCGGTGCACCCATGAGGGGTTTCAGCACATCCATGAGGGGTTTCAGCACCCTCAGCACACCCATGAGGGGCTCTGGTGCACCCATGAGGGGCTCCGGTGCACCCATGAGGGGATCTGGTGCACCCATGAAAGGCTCCGGTACACCCATGAGGGGCTCTGGTACACCCATGAGGGGCTCCGGTGCGCCCATGAGGGGTTTCAGCACCCTCAGCACACCCATGAGGGGTTTCAGCACCCATGAGGGGCTCCGGTGCACCCATGAGGGGCTCCGGTACACCCATGAGGGGTTTCAGCACCCTCAGCACACCCATGAGGGGCTCCGGTACACCCATGAGGGGTTTCAGCACCCACGAAAAGCTCCAACACCCTCAGCACACCCATGAGGGGCTCTGGTGCACCCATGAGGGGCTCCGGTGCACCCATGAGGGGTTTCAGCACCCTCAGCACACCCATGAGTGGCTCCGGTGCACCCATGAGGGGCTCCGGTGCACCCATGAGAGGCTCCGGTTCACCCATGAGGGGTTTCAGCACCCTCAGTACACCCATGAGGGGTTTCAGCACACCCATGAGGGGCTCCGGTACACCCATGAGGGGCTCCGGTGCACCCATGAGGGGTTTCAGCACCCTCAGCACACCCATGAGGGGCTCTGGTGCACCCATGAGGGGCTCCGGTACACCCATGAGGGGCTCCGGTACACCCATGAGGGGCTCCCACACACCCATGAGGGGTTTCAGCACCCTCAGCACATCCATGAGGGGCTCCGGTACACCCATGAGGGGCTCCCACACACCCGGGAGAGGCTCCGGTACGCCCGGGAGGGGCCCGGGAGAGGCTCCGGTACACCCGGGAGTGGCTCCGGTACACCCATGAGGGGCTCTGGTGCACCCATGAGGGGTTTCAGCACCCACGAAAAGCTCCAGCACCCTCAGCACACCCATGAGGGGCTCCGGTACACCCATGAGGGGCTCAGGTACACCCATGAGGGGCTCAGGTACACCCATGAGGGGCTCCAGCGCACCCATGAGGGGTTTCAGCACCCTCAGCACACCCATGAGGGGCTCCGGTGCACCCATGAGGGGTTTCAGTACACCCATGAGGGGCTCTGGTGCACCCATGAGGGGTTTCAACACATCCATGAGGGGTTCCAGCACCTTCAGCACACCCATGAGGGGCTTCAGTACAACCATGAGGGGCTCCGGTGCACCCATGAGGGGCTCCGGTGCACCCATGAGGGGCTCCGGTGCACCCATGAGGGGCTCCGGTGCACCCATGAGGGGTTTCAGCACCCACGAAAAGCTCCAGCACCCTCAGCACACCCATGAGGGGCTCCGGTGCACCCATGAGGGGCTCCGGTGCACCCATGAGGGGTTTCAGCACCCACGAAAAGCTCCAGCACCCTCAGCACACCCATGAGGGGCTCCGGTACACCCGGGAGGGCTCTCAGCACATCCATGAGGGGCTCTGGTGCACCCATGAGGGGTTTCAGCACATCCATGAGGGGCTCCAGTACACCCATGAGGGGCTCCGGTGCACCCATGAGGGGTTTCAGCACACCCATGAAGGGTTTCAGCACCCTCAGCACACCCATGAGGGGCTCCCACACACCCATGAGGGGCTCCGGTGCACCCATGAGGGGCTCTGGTACAACCATGAGGGGTTTCAGCACATCCATGAGGGGTTTCAGCACCCTCAGCGCACCCATGAGGGGCTCCGGTACACCCATGAGGGGCTCCGGTACACCCAGAAGGGCTCTCAGCACATCCATGAGGGGTTTCAGCACATCCATGAGGGGTTTCAGCACCCTCAGCACACCCATGAGGGGCTCTGGTACACCCATGAGGGGTTTCAGCACCCTCAGCACACCCATGAGGGGTTTCAGCACCCTCAGCACACCCATGAGGGGCTCTGGTACACCCATGAGGGGCTCCGGTACACCCATGAGGGGCTCTGGTGCACCCATGAGGGGCTCCGGTGCACCCATGAGGGGTTTCAGCACCCTCAGCACACCCATGAGAGGCTCCGGTGCACCCATGAGGGGCTCCGGTACACCCATGAGGGGCTCCGGTACACCCATGAGGGGCTCCGGTACACCCATGAGGGGCTTCAGCACCCATGAGGGGCTTCAGCACCCTCAGCGCACCCATGAGGGGCTCCCACACACCCATGAGGGGTTTCAGCACATCCATGAGGGGCTCCGGTACACCTGTGAGGGGTTTCAGCACACCCATGAGGGGTTTCAGCACCCTCAGCACACCCATGAGGGGTTTCAGCACCCACGAAAAGCTCCACCACCCTCAAAACACCCATGAGGGGCTCCGGTGCACCCATGAGGGGTTTCAGCACCCTCAGAACACCCATGAGTGGCTCCGGTGCACCCATGAGGGGCTCCAGTACACCCATGAGGGGTTTCAGCACCCTCAGCACACCCATGAGGGGTTTCAGCACCCTCAGCACACCCATGAGGGGTTCCAGCACCCTCAGCACACCCATGAGGGGCTCCAGTACACCCATGAGGGGCTCCCACACACCCATGAGGGGTTTCAGCACCTTCAGCACACCCATGAGGGGCTCTGGTGCACCCATGAGAGTTTCCAGCACCCTCAGGACACCCATGAGGGTTTCAGCACCCTCAACACACCCATGAGAGGTTTCAGCACCCATGAGGGGCTCCGGTGCGCCCATGAGGGGCTCCGGTACACCCATGAGGGGTTTCAGCACCCTCAGTACACCCATGAGGGGTTTCAGCACCCTCAGCACACCCATGAGGGGCTCCGGTACACCCATGAGGGGCTCCGGTGCACCCATGAGGGGCTTCAGTACAACCATGAGGGGTTTCAGCACCCTCAGCACACCCATGAGGGGCTCCCACACACCCATGAGGGGCTCCGGTACACCCATGAGGGGTTTCAGCACCCTCAGCACACCCATGAGGGGCTCCAGTGCACCCATGAGGGGTTTCAGCACCCACGAAAAGCTCCAGCACCCTCAGCAAACCCATGAGATGTTCCACCACCTTCAGTATCTATGAGGGGTTCCAGCACCTTCAGCATCTATGAGGGGTTTCAGCACCCTCAGCAAACCCATGAGATGTTCCACCACCTTCAGCATCTATGAGGGGTTTCAGCACCCTCAGCACACTCATGAGATGTTCCACCACCTTCAACACCCATGAGATGTTCCACCACCTTCAGTATCTATGAGGGGTTTCAGCACCCTCAGCACACCCATGAGATGTTCCACCACCTTCAGCACCCATGAGATGTTCCACCACCCTCAGCACATCCATGAGATGTTCCACCACCTTCAGCATCTATGAGGGGTTCCAGCACCCTCAGCACACCCATGAGATGTTCCACCACCCTCAGCACACCCATGAGATGTTCCACCACCTTCAGCATCTATGAGGGGTTCCAGCACCCTCAGCACACCCATGAGAGGTTCCACCACCTTCAACATCTATGAGGGGTTTCACACCCTCAGCACATCCATGAGGGGCTCCAGCACCCTCAGCACATCCATGACATGTTCCACCACCTTCAGCATCTATGAGGGGTTTCAGCACCCTCAGCACACCCATGAGATGTTCCACCACCTTCAGCATCTATGAGGGGTTTCAGCACCCTCAGCACACCCATGAGATGTTCCACCACCTTCAGCATCTATGAGGGGTTCCAGCACCCTCAGCAAACCCATGAGATGTTCCACCACCTTCAGCATCTATGAGGGGTTCCAGCACCCTCAGCACACCCATGAGGGGTTTCAGCACCCTCAGCACACCCATGAGATGTTCCACCACCTTCAGCATCTATGAGGGGTTTCAGCACCCTCAGCACACCCATGAGAGGTTCCAGCACCCTCAGCACACCCATGAGATGTTCCACCACCTTCAACATCTATGAAAGGTTTCAGCACCCTCAGCACACCCATGAGGGGTTTCAGCACCCTCAGCACATCCATGAGATGTTCCACCACCTTCAGCATCTATGAGGGGTTTCAGCACCCTCAGCACACCCATGAGATGTTCCACCACCTTCAACATCTATGAGGGATTTCAGCACCCTCAGCACACCCATGAGATGTTCCACCACCTTCAGCATCTATGAGGGGTTCCAGCACCCTCAGCACACCCATGAGATGTTCCACCACCTTCAGCATCTATGAGGGGTTCCAGCACCCTCAGCACATCCATGAGATGTTCCACCACCTTCAGCACATCCATGAGATGTTCCACCACCTTCAACACCCATGAGATGTTCCACCACCCTCAGCACATCCATGAGGGGTTGACCTCAAACCATCACCAGACACCTCCTGTCAGCCACCTCAGCAGTTACCTGAGGGCTTCAGGTCCTGCAGACTCCATATGGGTTTGGTGACCCTCCCATGGATCCTCCAAGGTCTTCTCGTGCTCCTGGAGCTCAGCAGATCCTGTGGGGAGTTTGAGGGAGGTCAAAGCTCAATGCCATGAGGGGGGTGGCACCATGAAGGGGTTGGCACCATGATGGGGCTGGCACCATGAGGGAGCTCACACCTCGTCCCCATGAGGGGGTTGGCACCATGAGGGAGCTGGTGCCTTGTCCCCATGAAGGGGTTGGCACCTTGTCCTCATGAAGGGGTTGGCACCATGAGGGGGCTGGCACCATGAGGGGGCTGGCACCATGAGGGAGCTCACACCTCGTCCCCATGAGGGGGTTGGCACCATGAGGGGTTGGCACCATGAGGGGGCTGGTGCCTTGTCCCCATGAAGGGGCTGGCACCATGAGGGGACTGGCACCATGAGGGCGCTGGCGCCTCGTCCCCATGAAGGGGTTGGCACCATGAGGGCCTGGCACCATGAGGGAGCTCACACCTTGTCCCCATGAAGGGGTTGGCACCATGAAGGGGCTGGCACCATGAGGGAGCTCACACCTCGTCCCCATGAGGGATTGGCACCATGATGGGGCTGGTGCCTCGTCCCCATGAAGGGGTTGGCACCATGAGGGGGCTGATGCCATGAAGGGGCTGGCACCATGAGGGAGCTGGCACCATGAGGGGACTGGCACCATGAAGGGGTTGGCACCATGAGGGCGCTTGAGCTTCTCTTCCTGAGGGGACTCGCGCCATTCCCGCCCTGAGGGGATTCCCAGCACTTCTCCGTGAGGGAGCTCACCCCGCTCCGCCATGAGGTGATTCTCAGCACTTCTCTGTGAGGGAGCTCACCCCGCTCCGCCATGAGGGACCTCACTCCGCTCCGCCATGAGGGGATTCACTCCGCCATGAGGGGATTCCCAGCACTTCTCCGTGAGGGACCTCACTCCGCTCCGCCATGAGGGGATTCACTCCACTCCGCCATGAGGGGATTCACTCCACTCCGCCATGAGGGGATTCCCAGCACTTCTCCATGAGGGAGCTCACCCCGCTCCGCCATGAGGGGATTCACTCCATTCCGCCATGAGGGGATTCACTCACTCCGCCATGAGGGGATTCTCAGCACTTCTCCGTGAGGGACCTCACCCCGCTCCGCCATGAGGGGATTCCCAGCACTTCTCCGTGAGGGACCTCACCCCGCTCCGCCATGAGGGGATTCACTCCGCTCCACCATGAGGGGATTCCCAGCACTTCTCCGTGAGGGAGCTCACCCCGCTCCGCCATGAGGGGATTCACTCCGCCATGAGGGGATTCTCAGCACTTCTCCATGAGGGACCTCACTCCACTCCGCCATGAGGGGATTCTCAGCACTTCTCCATGAGGGACCTCACTCCACTCCGCCATGAGGGGATTCTCAGCACTTCTCCGTGAGGGAGCTCACCCCGCTCCGCCATGAGGGGATTCACTCCACTCCGCCATGAGGTGATTCCCAGCACTTCTCCACCCCGCTCCGCCATGAGGTGATTTCCAGCACTTCTCCGTGAGGGACCTCACTGCACTCCGCCATGAGGGGATTCTCCGTGAGGGAGCTCACCCCGCTCCGCCATGAGGAGATTCGCAGCACTCCTCCGTGAGGGACCTCACTCCACTCCGCCATGAGGGGATTCTCAGCACTTCTCCGTGAGGGACTTCACTCCATTCCGCCATGAGGGGATTCACTCCTCCATGAGGGAATTCGCAGCACTTCTCCGTGAGGGACCTCACCCCGCTCCGCCATGAGGGGATTCCCAGCACTTCTCCGTGAGGGACCTCACCCCGCTCCGCCATGAGGGGATTCCCAGCACTTCTCCGTGAGGGACCTCACTGCACTCCGCCATGAGGGGATTCGCAGCACTTTTCCGTGAGGGAGCTCACCCCGCTCCGCCATGAGGGGATTCACTCCACTCCTTCGTGAGGGACCTCACTGCACTCCGCCATGAGGGGATTCACTCCGCCATGAGGGGATTCTCAGCACTTCTCCATGAGGGACCTCACCCCGCTCCGCCATGAGGGGATTCACTCCGCCATGAGGGGATTCCCAGCACTTCTCCATGAGGGGATTCTCAGCACTCCGCCATGAGGTGATTCCCAGCACTTCTCCGTGAGGGACCTCACCCCGCTCCGCCATGAGGTGATTCCCAGCACTTCTCCACCCCGCTCCGCCAGCACTTCTCCGTGAGGGAGCTCACCCTGCTCCTCCATGAGGTGATTCCCAGCACTCCTCCGTGAGGGACCTCACTCCACTCCACCAGCACTTCTCCGTGACGGAGCTCACCCCGCTCCGCCATGAGGAGATTCGCAGCTCTCCTCCGTAAGGGACCTCACCCCGCTCCGCCAGCACTTCTCCCTGACGGAGCTCACCCCGCTCCTCCATGAGGTGATTCCCAGCACTTCTCCCCGACGGAGCTCACCCCGCTCCGCCCAGCGGGGCCGGCTCCTCGGGCTATCCCCTCGGAGCTCCGGCCCAGCTCCCGCCCCTCAGAGGCCCGGCGGTGTTTCCCTCCTTCGCCCTCGGCCTGGCCACGCTGCTGAGGCGCCATGAGACCTCCGGGCCCTCACTCCCTCAGCATCAGAGAACTCAGCCGGCATCGCACCCTTGAGGACTTCCAGCCTGCTCCACCCCCAGCATCCCTCAGAAAGAGGTAGGTTTCAATAATTCCTTTTTTTGATTTTTTTTTTGGGTGTTGAGCCCACAGTGGGGCTGGTGCACAAGCAATTGGTAGAAATAAAAATAAAGAAGGGAGCGACATAAAATCATGGAATGGTTTGGCTTGGGATTGTCCAAGCCCCATCCAGCCTAGCTTTGAACACTTCCAAGGATGTGCCTTCAAATGACTGATGGATTTGGATCATGATGGGCTGCGAGGTTGTATTTGGAAATTAAGTAGGAAAGGACTGACCCAACTGCCACCCCAGCTCTGATATATCCATTTTCCAGCTTTATGGTGTCAACATGAGGCTGGTTTGGCTTAGAGGGGAATGTAAAATTTGCAAAGAATGTGTTTCATTCATTGCCTCATCAATACTGCAGATTTCCATTGAAAGGTACTTCTAGAGGTGGGAAAATATTCTTCAGTATTTGCCTGAATTCCGATTAAAATTTTGTTTTCTAATTCCCTATGAAAGGTTTGTTTTCTAATTCCCTAATGAAAGAGGATGTTTGATTTCAATTAAAATGAAATGCCATCATTTTTGGTTTTACTAATGGAATACTGCAGTCCATTAGGGAGAAAACAGTGGATTTGGGAACAGGCCAGGAGGTGCAGGGGACGCAAAGAGATTTTCCACGTATTTTCAATTTTTATAATGGGCATATGTAGGTCATTATGGAAATCCATGGGTTGTGATGACAGGGATACAGAAAATACAATCAGGCAATCTCTTATCGAGGTTTCAGCAGGAATTATTCATATTTTGGAAATCTGGAAAAATGATCGGATGGGGTTCAGAGTTATCTGTGCTGGTGGAAGGTGCCCAAGGCCGGGTGGGATCCTTCAAATCCTTTGCTCCAAACCTTTTCCATCCCAGCCTTGAACAATTCCAGGGCTGAGCCATCCCAACATCTCTGGGAATATAATTTGGAGTGACCCTCTGGGAGAGCTGATGAGATTTCACACTTATTCCCTGTATTATATTCTTTACATTATTGAATGTTCTTTGAAGGCTCTCTCGTGCTGGTAAAAATGTGTTGTTGTTGTTGTTGTAAATCCTTTTCTATGTGGTTTCACATCTTAATTCTGTTTTTGCTGTTTGTTATTGAGCCCGGACCCATTGGTGGCGAGGGAGCCTCGGGCTGAGTCCCGTCCTTCTAATTGAATTAAAAGCTGCTGTAAAAAATACACGGGAATAAAAGGAGAAGGATGAAGGAGGAAATAATTGGGGGAATACGTGGCTGGATTAGTTATTGTCCCAATTAGCTGCCTGAATTAGCTGCTTGACGAGGAACACGGAGGGAAGAATAAAGGGCTATCGGTGACAAGGCCAGTTTTTAGGGAAGCTGCTCCTCTAAGTGTATTATGATTGCAATATAAAGAGCTGCAGGTTTCACTTAAATGGATTTTGATCCTGCTTATTTTTCTAACAGCAGATTGCTTTCACTTCCATATTAATCTCTTATTAAACCACAAAAATTCCAATATTTATTTTCCTGGGAGCAGCTTAGACATAATCTAACTTTACAGAAAAATACGACTTGAAACCCCAAACCAGCCTCGCACGGATCTGCCAAGCACCTGCGAAGGAATGCAGCTGCAAAGCCCTGGGAAAACAACGGGAAATGTGACAGTTCATTAATATAATTCAGCGCCGAGATTGATTTGGGAAAGCCACTGCTGCAGGATTCCACTGGAGGACTCGGTGGCATTCCCGAGGTGTGTGCACGTCATGTAAATCCCAGTTTGGGAACTGGGATAACTCACTGGTCTGTCAGCAAAACAAATAGAGGAGCAGCGATTGCTTCAGCACTTCATTTTTTATTCCATATTCATTTTTCCTTGTTTCTGTTTTTTTTTATAGTTTGCTCTGGCTATTTTTTCCTGGTGAAAGTGCAGGCAGCATTTCAAACTGTGATCTGCACAGATGGGAATGAAGGAACATTCTCCAGGCGAAAATTGTTCTCAGAGACATTTGGGATCGAGCAGGATTTGTCTGCGTGAGGGGAGGAACATCCTGATTTTCCAACAGGGGTGCTCAAGGATCCAACCCGTTCTGCCGTGGTGCAAGGTACAATAACACACAGAAAGGATCATCCCGTGGAAAAAACACTCATGATCAGACCACTGAGGTGTTTTTCTGCCGTGTCCTCACAAACCTGTCTGCTTTTAATTAATTTGAGGTGCGTGTGTGTGTTGATGAAGAGTTTCTATCACCACAAGCAGCACTTACAAATGACAGGGTGGGCAGGGATGGGCTGGGCAAATCCAAAACAATTTACTTTGCATTAATTAACAGCTCCTAAAGAGATCCCACATTCATCCGGGAGAGGTTTGCAGGGTGCAGTGTCACAGAAAGAGGCTTTGCTGCCCACGAATTGTGTTTTTCCTCTATTCCCTCCTCCCCTTTTGGTTTCCAAACTGAATTTCCCCATTTCCAGATGCAAGTGCGGTATAAAATGGAAATAAAACAGGCGGTTAAATTATCAGAGCCCAAAAAAAAAGGGGATGATCCAAATCCATTTTCTTCCTTATGGATCCCCGTTGCTGTACTGGTGGTAAATACACCAGGCTCATCAAATTTTTAAGCACAGGATGCACAAAAGAAGCTCCGGAGTGTCTGGAAAATCTCGTGGCATCGGTCACAAGCAGCTCTTGGGGCTGAGGCGTTGCCAACTCGCCATTCATCATCACTTCCCTTCCATGCCCGCGTTCCTTTTGTTCTCTAAACCCGAAATTTCCGTGCTTTAATTTCCCTCCTCTCCCCGGAATGGCTTTGCAAATGCTTAGCCTTAAGTAATAGTCAGTAAAGGCGAATTACCTTAAATCAAGCAAAGGGTTATCTAATTTAGAAAATAGGAAATAGAGAGAAAATCAAACTAAATGAAATGTAAACAGGATAATTCATACCTAATCCATGGGCTCGCTCAACAGGAGGAGTCTTTTAGTTGAGCTCCCGTTTTAAGCACCACTCACAAGTCTTTGAGCCCAAACCACAGATTTTTTAGACCCAAAATCCTCAGAGAATTCATTGTTGTATATGTTTTATTTAGGTTATGGTTTACAGGGATTGGTTTGTTATGGAATTGTGGGATGGTTTGGGTTGGAAAGGATTTTAATCCCATTCCATGCCCACCTTCCATTATCCCAGGTAGCTCCAAACTGGCCTGGAAAATTTAGGAATTTCCCAGGAAAGGGAATTTTAGATTGGCACTTGAGAAAATGCACCGGGAGCAGGGACTGGTTCCAAAATAAAGGAGAACATTCCCAATCATGCAGCAGCTCCTGAGAGTTTTCCAGTGGGAAATGCAGGAAAAACATCCCTGTGATCCACTCTGGAGCAGCCTGGCATAGTGAAAGTGCCCATGGCAGAGGGTGGAAAATGATGATTTTTAAATCCCTTCCAACCCAAACCGTTCCAAAATTCATTCCAGGATTCCAGAACCTTTCTCCCAGTTTCACTCCGATTCTGAAGAATTCCCAGTGATTACTTTTCCAGCCAAACCCTAACAATGAGATTCTTTCAAGGTTAGCAGCACAATTTGGGCAAAAAAGGAAATTATCAGGGAGGTTTTATTAAGGAGAAGGAGTATCAGCAGGTCACATCTTGTTTCTGGTGGAGTTTGGAGGAAGCAGGATTGATATTTAAATCAAACAAACCTATCTGTTAAACGAGACCGTTAAATTACAGATAACGAGGGAAGAGTCCAAATTTTCCCAAATGTTCTCAGTTTTCAGGTTTTTTTCCTAACGACCGTCGTTATATTTTGATGTGGTTAATAATACAGCAGAGGTTAAATGAAACATGAAAAAGGGCCGTACGTTAAAATTGAGATAACTCTTCCTCCAGTGAAGTGGAACCCAGCAGATGTAGCTGCACACTGTAATTGCTGCCTGTTTCCTGTCACTCTGATTAAGTTGCATTGTCCCTGCTCCAAGTGTAGGAATCAGTGGCTTCCCATAGGGCACAGCGTGGGACAACTGGATCCAGCAGGAAAATCACTCCGTGCTTGTCCTGGTGATGGTATTGATACACAATACCTATTGATTACTCCTAAAATCAATAAGCTGGGAGTGGGAGAGGTTCCATTCCCCATTATTCGCCAAATAAACCCAAGGCCTGGCTGCTGTATTAATTCTGCTTCTCAGGACTTCCAGCATTGCTGTTTTCCTCATTCCAACCCCCAGAATCCCAAAATTATGGGATGGGGAAGAATTCCAAGCCACTTCCATAGAGCAGGATGCTCCCAGCCCTTTCCTTTTGCAGGTCTGAATCGTGGTGTGGAGGATTGCTCAGAGCTTCAGGGCAGCGTGGGCTGATGCCAGAAGGATCTGGAGAGATTCCAAACTCAGGGATACTTCCCTTGCTGACAGAGGAATTGGAATATTTTGCATCCTGAGTCATCCAAGGAGCATCAGTTTGGCAGGTGGGATGTGGATTTGGATTTAGGATTGAGGTATGTCTCCCCTATCCCAGCCCAAAACCATTCTGGGATATCAGGATTCTATAAAATCCCATTTTTGGCTGTTTAATCCCCAGCTTCATCTGTGGCCTAGCTTTCTAAAAATGGAAATTAATATTAAAAATCATTCCTTAACACACATGTTTATTTTTTAATTTATAGAATGTACCTATTACACTCTCCAGACACATGTGCTTGATTATAACGATTATCATATGTATTTTCCAAGGCGCTCATCATCACCATAATATCAAATGTCATTAGAGAAATTAAGGAAGAGAGCAGCAGCATTCCTTCCAAGGAAAATTCCAAGGAAAATCCAGTTTCCTCCTTTCCCACCACAGTGAGAGCTCAGCTGATTTTCTGCCACTTTTGTTTCAGCTCGACACAAAAACAGCCAAATCCTCGAGGGGAAACGTGCAGCGTGCACCTGAAGCCAAAAGCTCAATGAAATATCAAAAATATCCTGGAATTGTGCTGGAAACGCTCTCCAAAATTGGGGCAGGAGCGAGGGAGGAGGTAAACACAAACACCAACAGATCCTGAGCTCAGGTCACAAACCTCTTGTGGTTTAACACAGAAAAAAAATTATTCCAGAAGGAAAAAATTAATTTAGACATTGATTAATTAAAGATTTTGAGAATATCGAGGGGTTAAAAGTAGAATTTTGAAGAGAATTTGTTTTTTTTTTTGGTTAGTGGTTAGTGTAGGATTTTTTTTTGTTTGGTTATGAGCTGGGTGGGGGAGGGGAGAAGTTATGTGGTTTTTGGAGGTAGATTTGGATTTTTGTAGATGGAAGGGTGGAGAAAATGTGGGATTTTTTTGGTTTTTTTTAAAGAGAGTGGTTTTATTTGTGGTTTGTTGTGGGGAAGGAGAAGAGCAGGAGGGCTGTGAGGTGTTTATTTGTTTGGGAGTTGGGAGTTTTAATTTTTTTTGGAGAAATGAAAGTTTTGTGAAATTTTTCTCTTTTTTTGGGTTGAAAAAGAGAGGAAGAGAGATAATTTGGGATTTGGGATGTAGGTGGGAGGAGATAATGGAGTGGTTGAGTCCTGCTTGCTGCTCCCAGAGGTGCATTTTTCCTCATTTAAAGATTTCCTGCTGAGAATTATCATTTTTGGAGCAAAACCCCATTTCAGACCATGGGAGGAGATAAGTACCAGAGGATTTACACGTGTGTTCCCAGAGGTGAGAGAAATGAATCTGGATTGGTTTAGGAGAGGTTTTAATTTCAATATTTACTTCTTTAGGCTCCAACAGAGGAAGGAAACAGCTGGAGATGACACAGACACGTCGATATTCCAGATTTAGCTGGTTTGTCTGGAAAACACGTGTTGGATTTCAAGGCTGTGTGTGTCCAAGGGGCCAGGAAGAGCAGGAGTGATCCATGCACTCAAAGGTACTGCTAGGATGTTGTAATTTAACTAATTAAAAATTAACATTGCTCTCCAGCCCAGCTTTTAGGGATTTAAGGTCTTCTCAGCAGAAGAGTCCCTTAAATCCATTCTGTGTCGTGGGGGTGAAGCTGCAGCAGCAGGGAGCTGCCTTTGCATTGCTGACTCCGACTAAATCCTCGGGTTTTTGCTTCCTTTGCGTCATTTCTGTGATTATTTTTGTGCTTCATATGCTCAAAAATCCCTGGGGAATAGAGAAAAAAAACCTCTTTTTTTTTCTTTCATATTTTTGCTTTGCAAGTCACTTTGCAAAGAAGCTTTTTGGTGTCTTCAGAAGGTTTAAAACCCACCTGTTTACTGGGAGAAAGGTGCATCCTAGTGGGAAATTTATGGGAAATAAAATCTATCGGCCCCACACCTGGGAAAAGGGATTTAGAGCAGGATTTTCAGTCTCAAAGCAAAGATTTATTTTTTTTTGTAGAAAGAGAACTGGGAGAACAGAGTGTTCCTGCTGCTCTGGCAGGGATTCCTCAGGATTTCCAAGGATTTACCTTGGAAAAGAAGGACCAGAGCAGGGAAAAAGGGACCTGTGGGGTTTAGGAGGACACTTAAACACTCCTAAGGTCACTTGGATAATCTAATCCTACTCAGGATGATATCTAGCTCCGGCAGGAACTCTTGGAAGGTTTTAAACAACATCCATCTTCATTATTTCCCACCCTCGCGTCTGTATGATTGATTCCTGCTAAATTTGGTTTAATTGCTCAGAAGGTTTTTAAGGAATGACATTTGGAAAGAGCCAAATGGGATGTCTGAGCTCCCCCTGCTGCGCCACCCAGCACCCAGCACCCAACTCAGGAGCTTCTCTGTGCCCCCAAAATCCATCTAACCCCGTTATCCTGCACCAAAATGAGGGCAAAGCTGCAACTAAAACCATATTTATACCCCAAAAATCAATAATCAAAGATAAACCCCATCAGCAGGAGGATAGCGGAGCAAACCCGACATTAACCACTCGTTATTTACGCCACGAGCCGGTGCGTGGCCACAAAAGCTGTGAAAAAATCCCCTTTTTTTTTTAATTTTTTAATTATTTGTTAAAATCTTTCAATTGTTCAGCAGATAATGTCATGGATTGGTCCTCCCAGTGTGAAGTGCAACCATCCAGAACCCCCACAGTATTATAAATAGGCTTCGGAGCCGGGATTGATTGATGTTTGGCATCAAATCTATTCCTCGGAGCATGTGTATTCCTTCTGTTCACCAGTTTCATACAAATATACTCGGGCTGGTTTTTTATTCAAATCTCCCAATTTATGGCGGGTTTCAACTGTTAAATATTTAAATGATTTTTCTTCTTTTTTTCCGTATGCGAGGCAGGGAAATCTTGCGCCGAGCGCAAACGAGACTCGGAGATTTAACGAGTTTCCTGTGGGGGTGAGAAAAGCTTTATTAATTATATGGAGACTCAAATAATAGTTTTGCCTGACACTAATGTTCCATCAGTTCCAAGCACAAGGATCCTGTGGGATGGCTTTAGAGCCCTTATTGGGATCGAGATTACGGCATTTATGGCTCCGTGGAAATAGGAATTTAATCAACGGAGTTTGGAGAGAGGGTTGGAGTTGGTGGTGAGAAATGAGAGGTGCAAAAACAACCAGAAATTATTCCAGGGGAGTTCCTGGAGCTCCACAAACCCCACTGAGAGCTGGTGAGAATCCCCCTGGATCTGCACTCTCCCAGGGCTTATTTAAGTTAAATTATTTAACTTATTTAAGTTATCAAATCAATACTTGGAAATAACTTTATTGAGGAATTTTTCTGCCATCGGGGCTTTATTCCGTCCGCCCTTTTTTTCCCACGTGGATTTGTGATTAATTCATTTATTCATGTGTTTGTAAGAGCAGGAGGCCAGAGCCAATTATGTCTTATTTATTATTTTGTGTATTACAGGAAAATCCGGAGACACCAATGGAACAATGGATGTGAATTCCTCCTCCCACTGGAAATTCGAATTGCTGGTAAAAAACTCAACCTGTTGCTTGAGCACCCAAATTACCCTGAAATGATAAAGAGATCACAGGGCAGGAATGCTCAAAGTCTCACCTTTAGCACTCAGATAATTCACTGTATTTTAGAAATGCTGTGAACTCCACCAGGTTCCCTTTTATATCAAATTTCCAATAGATTTTTGGCTCACAGTTTGTTAAACTGGTGCCCCAGTCAGTGATAAAATTGAATTGTACTCGTGATTTCTGTTTCTGGCTGTGAAACCCACACCAAAATCAGGAAAAAGGGATGTTCCAGTGCTCAGAGGAAGCTTCAAGTAGGAATTAATTTATCTCTGGTAGCACTTGACAAAGCTCAGCTCCTTTATAGTCACATCTGTTAGTTCAGAGCATTTATTGGAGGAGCCTTGACAAAGACAAAAACAGATGATGGAAATCTCATCTGTCAAAAGTGTTATTAAAGCTGGGAACAGGGCGAGGGTTGCTTTAAATTGAAAGCGTCGTTTATATTTTATCCAAGGTTTTGGAAATAATAACAGCGGGGAAGGGTTTTGGGGGCAAAGTGGGGAATGGGAAATGGGGAAATGGGGATGGGAATGGGGAGTGGGGATGGGGAATGAATGGGAAATGAATGGGAAATGAATGGGAAATGAATGGGAAATGGGGAATGGAAACTGGGAATGGGGAGTGGGGAATGGGGAATGGGAAATGGGAAATGAATGGGGAATGAATGGGGAATGAATGGGAAATGAATGGGAAATGAATGGGAAATGAATGGGAAATGAATGGGGAATGAATGGGAAATGAATGGGAAATGAATGGGAAATGAATGGGAAATGAATGGGGAATGGGAAATGAATGGGGAATGGGAAATGAATGGGAAATGAATGGGAAATGAATGGGAAATGAATGGGAAATGAATGGGGAATGAATGGGAAATGAATGGGGAATGGGAAATGAATGGGAAATGAATGGGAAATGAATGGGAAATGAATGGGAAATGGGAAAAGAATGGGAAATGAATGGGGAATGGGAAATGAATGGGAAATGAATGGGAAATGAATGGGGAATGGGAAATGAATGGGAAATGAATGGGAAATGAATGGGAAATGAATGGGGAATGGGGAATGGAAACTGGGAATGGGGAATGGGGAGTGGGAATGGGAATGGGGAATGGGGAATGGGAATGGGGAATGGGGAATGGGGAATGGGAATGGGGAATGGGGAATGGGAATGGGAATGGGAATGGGGAATGGGAATGGGAATGGGAATGGGGAATGGGGAATGGGAATGGGAATGGGAATGGGGAATGGGAATGGGAATGGGAATGGGGAATGGGAATGGGAATGGGAATGGGGAATGGGGATGGGGAATGGGAATGGGGAATGGGAATGGGAATGGGAATGGGGAATGGGGAATGGGGAATGAATGGGAAATGAATGGGAAATGAATGGGGAATGGGGAATGGGGGATGGGAAATGGGAATGGGGAATGGGGGATGGGGAATGGGGAATGGGGAATGGGGAATGAATGGGAAATGAATGGGGAATGGGGAATGGGGAATGGGGAATGGGGAATGGGAAATGAATGGGAATGGGGAATGGGGAATGGGAATGGGGAATGGGAATGGGAATGGGAATGGGGAATGGGAATGGGAATGGGGAATGGGAATGGGAATGGGGAATGGGGAATGGGGAATGAATGGGAATGGGAATGGGGAATGGGGAATGGGGAATGGGGAATGGGGAATGAATGGGAAATGAATGGGAATGGGGAATGGGGAATGGGAAATGAATGGGAAATGAATGGGAATGGGGAATGGGGAATGGGGAATGGGAATGGGAATGGGAATGGGGAATGGGGAATGGGGAATGAATGGGAAATGAATGGGAATGGGGAATGGGGAATGGGAATGGGGAATGGGGAATGGGGGATGGGAATGGGGAATGGGGAATGGGAAATGAATGGGAAATGAATGGGGAATGGGGAATGGGGGATGGGAATGGGGAATGGGGAATGGGAAATGAATGGGAAATGAATGGGGAATGAATGGGGAATGGGGAGTGGGGAATGGGGAATGGGGAATGGGGAATGGGAATGGGGGATTGGGAATGGGAATGGGGAATGGGGAATGGGAATGGGGAATGGGGAATGGAAACAGGGAATGGGGAATGGGAATGGGAATGGGGAATGGGGAATGGGAATGGGGAATGGGGAATGGGGAATGGGAATGGGAAATGAATGGGAAATGAATGGGAAATGAATGGGGAATGAATGGGGAATGGGAATGGGGAATGGGAATGGGGAATGGGAAATGGGAAATGGGAAATGAATGGGAAATGGGGAATGGGAAATGAATGGGAAATGAATGGGAAATGGGGAATGGGAAATGAATGGGAAATGAATGGGAAATGGAGAATGGGAAATGAATGGGAAATGAATGGGAAATGAATGGGAAATGAATGGGAAATGGGGAATGGGAAATGAATGGGGAATGAATGGGAAATGAATGGGAAATGAATGGGAAATGAATGGGGAATGGGGAATGGAAACTGGGAATGGGGAGTGGGGAATGGGAAATGGGAAATGAATGGGAAATGGGGAATGGGAAATGAATGGGAAATGAATGGGGATTGGGAAATGGGGAATGGGGAGTGGGGAATGGAAATGGGAAATGAATGGGAAATGAATGGGAAATGAATGGGGAATGGGAAATGAATGGGAAATGAATGGGAAATGAATGGGGAATGAATGGGGAATGGGAAATGGGAAATGAATGGGGAATGAATGGGGAATGAATGGGAAATGAATGGGAAATGAATGGGAAATGAATGGGAAATGAATGGGGAATGGGAAATGAATGGGAAATGAATGGGAAATGAATGGGGAATGGGAAATGAATGGGAAATGAATGGGGAATGAATGGGAAATGAATGGGAAATGAATGGGAAGTGGAGTAAAACCCTGGCTGAGTTCAGTGGGAGTGGAGCCTTCCCAAGTCTTGTTCCCTCAGATATTCCCAAAACTGTTCCTAGGGGCTTCCCTTGTTTTATTTTCCATTGGAATGGTTTATCTAACCTTGGAGTTTATATTCCAAATAATTCCAGGTCCAAGGTGCTGTGGTACAACTGGAAATTCGATTTTTTCCACAATTTAGGTCTTATAATTGTCTTTTTTCCTCGCTGATGCAGTAATTTGGGTTTGTAGGATCTGTGGGATTTGGGATAGATGAAGTTTATTTGGGATAGAGGTACAAATCCCATCCCTGGGATGTTTTGGGATCCTGGAAGGTGTCTCTGGTACAACTGGAAATTCGATTTTTTCCCACAATTTGGGTCTTATAATTGTCTTTTTTCCTCGCTGATGCAGTAATTTGGGTTTGTAGGATCTGTGGGATTTGGGATAGATGAAGTTTATTGGGGATATGGGTACAAATCCCATCCCTGGAATGTTTTGGGATCCTGGAAGGTGTCTCTGGTACAACTGGAAATTCGATTTTTTCCACAATTTAGGTCTTTTAATTGTCTTTTTTCCTCGCTGATGCAGTAATTTGGGCTTGTAGGATCTGTGGGATTTGGGATAGCTGATGTTTATTTGGGATAGAGGTACAAATCCCATCCCTGGGATGTTTTGGGATCCTGGAAGGTGTCTCTGGTACAACTGGAAATTCGATTTTTTCCACAATTTAGGTCTTATAATTGTTTTTTTTCCTCGCTGATGCAGTAATTTGGGTTTGTAGGATCTGTGGGATTTGGGATAGGTGAAGTTTATTGGGGATATGGGTACATATGGATTTTTCTCCATCCCTGGAATGTTTTGGGATCCTGGAAGGTGTCTCTGGTACAACTGGAAATTCGATTTTTTTCCACAATTTAGGTCTTTTAATTGTCTTTTTTCCTCGCTGATGCAGTAATTTGGGTTTGTAGGATCTGTGGGATTTGGGATAGCTGAAGTTTATTTGGGATATGGGTACAAATCCCATCCCTGGAATGTTTTGGGATCCTGGAAGGTGTCTCTGGTACAACTGGAAATTCGATTTTTTTCCACAATTTAGGTCTTATAATTGTCTTTTTTCCTCGCTGATGCAGTAATTTGGGTTTGTAGGATCTGTGGGATTTGGGATAGCTGATGTTTATTGGGGATATGGGTACATATGGATTTTTCTCCATCCCTGGAATGTTTTGGGATCCTGGAAGGTGTCTCTGGTACAACTGGAAATTCGATTTTTTCCACAATTTAGGTCTTTTAATTGTCTTTTTTCCTCGCTGATGCAGTAATTTGGGTTTGTAGGATCTGTGGGATTTGGGATAGATGAAGTTTATTGGGGATACAGGTATCCCATCCCTGGAATGTTTTGGGATCCTGGAAGGTGTCTCTGGTACAACTGGAAATTCGATTTTTTCCACAATTTAGGTCTTTTAATTGTCTTTTTTCCTCGCTGATGCAGTAATTTGGGTTTGTAGGATCTGTGGGATTTGGGATAGGTGATGTTTATTTGGGATATGGGTACATATGGATTTTTCTCCATCCCTGGAATGTTTTGGGATCCTGGAAGGTGTCTCTGGTACAACTGGAAATTCGATTTTTTCCACAATTTAGGTCTTATAATTGTCTTTTTTCCTTGCTGATGAGTAATTTGGGGTTGTTGCAGTAGGGTTTGTAGGATCTGTGGGATTTGGGATAGATGAAGTTTATTGGGGATATGGGTACATATGGATTTTTCTCCATCCCTGGAATGTTTTGGGATCCTGGAAAGTGTCACTGCCCATGGAATAAAAGGCTCCTTAAGGTCTTTTCCCACCCAAACCATTCCGGAATCCCGGAATTCTTTCTCCAAAGACACGGGATGAGCTCTGGCTGCCTCCTACTCATGGTTTTCTATCCTTAGCAGAATTCACAGGATTTCAGCTCCATCACACTTCTCACTCTCTAATCTTAGAGCTGCTGCCAGCTTTGAGAAGATTTGGAGCTCCAGGGTCTCTCACTTGTGTGCAGGATCCTTCTGGGACACGGCCAAGTAGGTGAAAAACTTGGAAAAGGGGGAAGGGAAAAGCTGGGAATTCTCTCAAATTCCTCAGGATTTGCTCAAATGGGTTTGTGCAGGGAGAGGTGAAAGTTCCTACCCTGGTGGAACACGTGGAGTTGTGGGATTTTCACTGGAGAACATTCCTTGGATGTGTTTGGAGCTGCTCCTCTAAGTGTCTCCTGCTTTTTGTTTGTTCCCAAAGGTGTCTGTGGGATTTTGAGATGGAGAAAGTCTCTGTATTTCTGCCCTGTTGTCAAAGAAGAAATCGTAATTAATCTGTGCTGGTTTAAGGTTGTTAATTCTGTTTATCTCTAACATTTTCTGCAGGGCAGCGTGTGGGGCTTAATATATATAATGGTACAAACATTATATATTATTATATATTAAAAATTGCCTGTGCTGGATTTACAATAACATGCCAATATAACATTATATATTTAAAACTACCTGTGCTACATTTACAATACCATGTCAATATAACATCCCTCAGTGGGATGTTACAAACATTATATATTTAAAACTATCTGTGCTATATTTACAATAAGGTGCCAATATAACACCCCATTAGTGGGATATTACAAACATTATATATTAAAATTACGTGTTCTATATTTACAATAATGTGTCAATATAACATTATATACCAGAAACTACCTGTGCTATATTTACAATAATTTGCCAATATAACACCCCTCAGTGGGATGTTACAAACATTATATATTAAAACTACGTGTGCTATATTTACAATAACATGCCAATGTAACATTATATATTAAAAACTATCTGTGCTATATTTACAATAACGTGCCAATATAACACCCCTCAGTGAGATGTTACAAACATTATATATTAAAAACTACCTGTGCTATATTTACAATAACGTGCCAATATAACATTATATATTAAAAACTACCTGTGCTATATTTACAATAACATGCCAACATAACATTAAATATTTAAAACTACCTGTGCTATATTTACAATATTGTGCCAATATAACATTATATATTAAAAACTATCTGTGCTGTATTTACAATAATGTGCCAATATAACATCCCTCAGTGGATGTTACAAACATTATATATTAAAAACTATCTGAGTTTCTGGTATTTAATGTTATATTGGTATATATAATGTTATATTGGTATATATAAATATAGCACAGGTATATAATGTTATATCTGTGTTATATTTACAATAACGTGCCAATATAACATCCCTCAGTGGGATGTTACAAATATTATATATTAAAAACTACCTGTGCTATATTTACAATAACGTGCCAATATAACATTATATGTATATAATATATATAATGTTACAAACATTATATATTATTATATATTAAAAACTACCTGTGCTGGATTTACAATAACGTGCCAATATAACATTATATATATATAATGTTACAAACATTATATATTATTATATATTAAAAACTACCTGTGCTACATTTACAATAACATGCCAATATAACATTATATATATATAATGTTACAAACATTATACATTATTATATATAAAAAACTACCTGTGCTATATTTACAATAACGTGCCAATATAACATTATATATATATAATATATATAATGTTATATTGGCACGTTATTGTAAATATATAATTGTAAATATATAATTGTAAATATATAATATATATAATGTTACAAACATTATATATTATGATATATTAAAAGCTACCTGTGCTGGATTAACAATAACGTGCCAATATAACATTATATATATATAATATATATAATGTTACAAACATTATATATGATTATATAATAAAAACTACCTGTGCTGGATTTACAATAATGTGCCAATATAACATTATATATATATAATATATATAATGTTACAAACATTATATATGATTATATAATAAAAACTACCTGTGCTGGATTTACAATAACGTGCCAATATAACATTATATATATCTAATATATATAATGTTACAAACATTATATGTTATTATATATTAAAAAACTACCCGTGCTGGATTTACAATAACGTGCCAATTTACAAACATTAATAATTAATTTTTAAAACCCCAAAACAATGGGGTGATCTTAATTAGCAAAAATTCCGAAATCCTGAAATTCTTAAAGATGGGGTGATCCCAGCAAACAAAATTAAAATATTTCATTGTTAATTTCCTCATTTCACTAATAGGTAGGAATTAATTAAAACAATAACAAATTAATTTGCTTGTGTTTATTTTATTCAGGAGCTCAACTTCTAAACTCCACGGCCTGGGAGAAAATACGTTTTTCAACCTCATTTTTTGGATTATTTAACTCATGAAAACTCCATTTAAACTTGATTTTTGAAGAATAAAATCCCCCTGGAATATTAATTAATTGATTAATTAAAGAGCCATTATGAACTGGAGTTTGCAGAGCAGCCCAAACTCACAACAAGAGGAATATTTGGAATATTTCCCTGGATTTGGTAAGGAGGAATTTTTTTACAATATTCTTTTATTATTTATTTACAATAAATATTTACAATATTTACAATATTCAATTATACAATATTTTTACAATATGGGAATATATGGGAATTATATGGGAATATATGGGAATTATATGGGAATATATGGGAATTATATGGGAATATATGGGAATTATATGGGAATTATATGGGAATATATGGGAATATATGGGAATTATATGGGAATTATATGGGAATTATATGGGAATATATGGGAATTATATGGGAATTATATGGGAATATATGGGAATTATATGGGAATATATGGGAATTATATGGGAATTATATGGGAATATATGGGAATTATATGGGAATTATATGGGAATATATGGGAATTATATGGGAATTATATGGGAATATATGGGAATTATATTGGAATTATATAGGAATTATATGGGAATATATGGGAATTATATGGGAATATATGGGAATTATTATATGGGAATTATATGGGAATTATATGGGAATTATATGGGAATTATATGGGAATATATGGGAATATATGGGAATTATATGGGAATATATGGGAATTATGGGAATTATATGGGAATATATGGGAATTATATGGGAATTATATGGGAATTATATGGGAATATATGGGAATTATATGGGAATTATATGGGAATTATATGGGAATTATATGGGAAATATATGGGAATTATTATATGGGATTTATATGGGAATATATGGGAATTATATGGGAATATATGGGAATTATATGGGAATTATATGGGAATATATGGGAATTATATGGGAATTATATGGGAATATATGGGAATTATGGGAATTATATGGGAATTATATGGGAATTATATGGGAATATATGGGATTTATATGGGAATATATGGGAATTGTATGGGAATGTATGGGAATATATGGGAATTATATGGGAATATATGGGAATTATATGGGAATTATATGGGAATATATGGGAATTATATGGGAATTATATGGGAATATATGGGAATTATATGGGAATGTATGGGAATATATGGGAATTATATGGGAATTATATGGGAATATATGGGAATTATATGGGAATTATATGGGAATATATGGGAATATATGGGAATTATTATATGGGAATTATATGGGAATTATATGGGAATATATGGGAATTATATGGGAATATATGGGAATATATGGGAATATATGGGAATTATATGGGAATTATATGGGAATATATGGGAATATATGGGAATATATGGGAATTATATGGGAATTATATGGGTGGGATCTGTGGGGTGGGATTGGGATCTGTGGGGTGGGATTGGGATCTGTGGGGTGGGATTGGGATCTGTGGGGTGGGATTGGGATCTGTGGGGTGGGATCTGTGGGGTGGGATTGGGATCTGTGGGGTGGGATTGGGATCTGTGGGGTGGGATTGGGATCTGTGGGGTGGGATCTGTGGGGCGGGATTGGGATCTGTGGGGTGGGATCTGTGGGGTGGGATCTGTGGGGTGGGATCTGTGGGGTGGGATTGGGATCTGTGGGGTGGGATCTGTGGGGTGGGATTGGGATCTGTGGGGTGGGATCTGTGGGGTGGGATTGGGATCTGTGGGGTGGGATCTGTGGGGTGGGATTGGGATCTGTGGGGTTTTTAGGTGTCCCCAATCAAGGTGCCACCCCAAACAGGGTGTCCCCAAGCAGGGTGCCACCCCAAACAGGGTGTCCCCAATCAAGGTGCCACCCCAATCACGGTGTCCCCAAGGAGTGTGCCACCCCAAACAGGGTGTCCCCAAACAGGGTGCCACCCCAAGGAGTGTGCCACCCCTATCAGGGTGTCACCCCAAGCATGGTGCCATCCCAAACAGGGTGTCCCCAAGGAGGGTGCCACCCCAAACAGGGTGTCCCCAAACAGAGTGTCCCAAAGCAGGGTGCCACCCCAATCAAGGTGCCATTTTGAGCAGGGTGCCCCCCCAAGAGGGTGTCCCCAAGGAGGGTGCCATCCCAAACAGGGTGCCACCCCAAACAGGGTGTCCCCAAACAGGGTGTCCCCAAGCATGGTGCCACCCCAAGCAGGGTGCCATCCCAAATAGGGTGCCACCCCAAACAGGGTGTCCCAAACAGGGTGACACCCAGAGCAGGGTGCCATCCCAAATAGGGTGTCCCAAATAGGGTGTCCCCAAGCAGGGTGCCATCCCAAACAGGGTGTCCCCAATTAAGGTGCCATCCCAAACAGGGTGTCCCCAAGCAAGGTGCCACCCCAAATACGGTGTCCCCAAGCAGGGTGCCACCCCAAGCAGGGTGCCATCTCAAACAGGGTGTCCCCAAGCAGGGTGTCACCCCAAACAGGGTGCCACCCCAATCAGTGTGCCACCCCAAGGAGTGTGCCACCCCAAACAGGGTGTCCCCAAGCAGGGTGTCACCCCAAATAGGGTGCCACCCCAAACAGGGTGCCACCCCAAATAAGGTGTCCCCAAGCATGGTGTCACCAAGCAGGGTGCCACCCCAATCACGGTGCCATCCCCAGCAGGGTGCCACCCCAAGGAGGGTGCCATCCCAAACAGGGTGACACCCCAAGCAGGGTGTCCCCAAGGAGTGTGCCACCCCAAGCAGGGTGCCACCCCAAACAGGGTGTCCCCAAACAGGGTGCCACCCCAAGCAGAGTGCCACGCCAAACAGGGTGCCACCCCAAATAGGGTGTCCCCAAGCATGGTGCCACCCCAAACAGGGTGCCATCCCAAGCAGAGTGCCACCCCAAGCAGGGTGCCATCCTAAACAGGGTGTCCCCAAAGCAGGGTGCCACCCCAAACAGGGTGTCCCCAAGCATGGTGCCACCCCAAACAGGGTGTCCCCAAGGAAGGTGCCACCCCAAACAGGGTGTCCCCAAACAGGGTGTCACCCCAAGCATGGCACACTCCAAATTGGGTGTCCTCAAGCAGGGTGCCACCCCAATCAAGGTGCCACCCCAAACAGGGTGCCACCCCAAGCAGGGTGTCCCCAAACAGGGTGCCATCCCAAGCAGGGTGCCACCCCAAACAGGGTGCCACCCCAAGCAGGGTGTCCCCAAACAGGGTGCCATCCCAAGCAGGGTGCCACCCCAAACAGGGTGCCACCCCAAGCAGGGTGTCCCCAAGCAGGTGCCACCCCAATCACAGTGCCACATCGCTGCCACCACGATGCCAACACCACGGGCTCGAGCACAGAACACTAAACAACATCTCCACACATCTCATCCAATCACCCCAAATTAATTAACCACAGCACCGCCTAATTACACCCACCTGCTTTCCCCCCACCTTAAATATCACAAACCCTCCTCGTCCCCCAAAATTCCTCCTGCAACTCCATAAAAACCCAAATAAATTCCGCTGGCATCTTGTAAATTTTTATTTTCCACAACGACCGCGGGCCCCATCTGCGCCCCAGCTGTTATTAGAGAAAAAAAATTCGGATTTTCTGCATTATAAACCAGCCTAGAACAGTAATTGCCAGTGGAAAAGATTAAATGTAGACACTAAAAATGTTTACTCGCCATGAATATTCATAACGACGGGTAGGAAACAGCTCTAGAAAATTAAAAAGAAAAAAGGGTTTGTTTACAAGGCTAGGAAAAAAAAAAATAAATAAAAAAAAAGGGGAATGTCAGTTGGCCCCGAGCCTGAAATAGGAAGGAAAAAAAACCTTTGGGTAAAGCATTAGGGAGAAAAACAGATGGTTTGTGAACCTTTTATTAGATAGAAAAATCATTAATCAAGGCCAGGCTGGAAATGGCAGTTTTTTGGGTAATTCAGAGCTAAATTTATTTTTTTTTAAAGCGACAGGTCTGCGCTTCCCACCCGAGGAAATCCCTCAGTGGGTTTCACATTTCTGGAAAAAAAGAAAAAAAGAAGAAAAAATACTCCAAAAAAGGAGGAAAACACAGCTTGGATTATTTTTTCAAGCAGCTGAAAAGAAGGAGAAATTTTGGGAATACGACATTCCACAGACAGATTCAGGAATCAAAAGGTTTGGGGGTGAAATGTTACAAAAAATTCATTTTTTTGGGTAAAAAATAATATTATGGGGATGGGGAATGGTGATTTTTGACGTGGTTGGGGGGTTTGTGACATGGGATGTCACCTCTCCACTTTGGTTGTCCCCACAGTGTCCTCGTGCCTCGTGTCCTGTCCTCAGCGTGGCCAAAAATTCCTCATCTGGGAGCATTTATGGACCAGTCCTTAAAATGACACAGGTACAGGAAAATCAACTTAAATTATCATTTTTTATCTGATTTTTAGTAGTTTGGATTGGCAGAAATACACAGATTTCCATAGAATTATCTGAGATTGTTTACATCAATATTTTTATTTATTTCATTTGGGTTGGGAGCGGTCGAGAAATGAAAAAAAAATACAAAAAAAATACAAAAAAATACAAAAAAATACAAAAAAAAATACAAAAAAATACAAAAAAAAATACAAAAAAATACAAAAAAAATACAAAAAAATTACAAAAAAAATACAAAAAAAAAATACAAAACTCTCTTAAAACAATAAAACAACATTAAAAACGAGCCACAACATTTTTAACAGCAAACTCAGAGCTCGAAATAAAGCCAAAAAAAATCATCTTTGGGGAATAAAAAGGAACAGCTTCTTCCTCTCTGATGTGTTTTGTAGCACAGAGGAGCTGCCCACACATTTCCGAATTTTCTGACTAATAACCGAGGGATGAACTTCTTAAAACATCTGAAATCCATCAGAGCTGAGGGTGGAAAAAGAAATAAAAACTGATTTTTTGTGAGAAAAAGTAGCTGGAATTGCAATGCTTGAATATGTTCCAGCACAAAAAAGCACGGGAATATCTCGGCAGCTGCGGAGAATTATTGGAAAAATCGGAATTTTCAAAAATAAAAAAATTAAATCCGAGGGGTAGCAGGGGGGTAAAAAATTTAGGAAAAAATTGGGGTTTTTTAGGAAAAAATTGGGGTGTAAACCCCAAATGTGCTGCAGCAGATGGGAAGTTAAACATTGATTATTTCCCCAGGTTGGCACATAATTGGCATCTGGAATTAATTGGCTGTTTGCCCACGGTGTGGAGCTCAGCAGGAGCCGAAGGTGACGTGAGAAAACCCTTTAAATCTCAATTTTTTGATCTAGAAATAAAAACCAGGAATGTTTTTGCAATTTCCACCAGCTCCAAATTGCACATCTGCAATAAAAATGCAGGTGTGACGCTGCAGCAATGCAGGGGTTAAACCCTCCCGAGCTCTCCCATCTGCCAACAGCCCTAAAAAAACCATTTAAAAATGAATTTTTTAGCCTCACAGACAGATTGTGGTGAGCTCCCCCCACGTCTCCAGCGAGGCTGAGGCATTAAGAATGTATGGATGCTGCCTATGGATTCCATACGTGTTTATTCCGTAATTATCATCGTGTTTGAGCGGTAAATAATGTTGTCCGTGTGACACCGTGAAAATCAGGGAATTCTGATCACCTTAAAAGCAAAGTTCTGGTCTGGGAGCGATTAGGGAGCTCGTTAATTAGGCTAATTAGAGATTATGTGTTTTAGGTGGAAGATGTGGTGCTGCACGGGGCGTCTCCAGTCCAGAAATCCACACCAGGATGGAGAATTCCGCCCTAAAATGGACAATTCCTCCTTAAAATGGACAATTCCACCCCAAAATGGACAATTCCAGCTCAGGATGGAGAACTCCACCCCAGGATGGACAATCCCACCCCAGGATGGACAATTCCACCCTAAAATGGACAATTCCACCCTAAAATGGACAATTCCTCCCTAAAATGGACAATTCCACCCTAAAATGGACAATTCCACCCTAAAATGGACAATTCCACCTCAGGATGGACAATTCCACCTCAGGATGGAGAACTCCACCAGAGGATGGAGAACATCTCCCCAGGATGGAGAACATCTCCCCAGGATGGAGAACATCTCCCCAGGATGGAGAACATCTCCCCAGGATGGAGAACATCTCCCCAGGATGGAGAACTCCACCTCAGGATGGACAATTCCACCCCAGGATGGACAATTCCACCCTAAAATGGACAATTCCTCCCCAGGATGGACAATTCCACCCCAGGATGGACAATTCCACCCCAGGATGGACAATTCCTCCCTAAAATGGACAATTCCACCCTAAAATGGACAATTCCTCCCTAAAATGGACAATTCCTCCCTAAAATGGACAATTCCTCCCTAAAATGGACAATTCCACCCTAAAATGGACAATTCCACCCTAAAATGGACAATTCCTCCATAAAATGGACAATTCCACCCTAAAATGGACAATTCCACCCTAAAATGGACAATTCCTCCCTAAAATGGACAATTCCACCCTAAAATGGACAATTCCACCCCAAAATGGAGAATTCCTCCATAAAATGGACAATTCCACCCTAAAATGGACAATTCCTCCCTAAAATGGACAATTCCACCCTAAAATGGACAATCCCACCCTAAAATGGACAATTCCTCCCTAAAATGGACAATTCCACCCTAAAATGGACAATTCCCACCCTAAAATGGACAATTCCTCCATAAAATGGACAATTCCACCCTAAAATGGACAATTCCTCCATAAAATGGACAATTCCACCCTAAAATGGACAATTCCTCCCCAGGATGGACAATTCCTCCCTAAAATGGACAATTCCACCCTAAAATGGAGAATTCCACCCTAAAATGGACAATTCCACCCTAAAAATGGACAATTCCACCCTAAAATGGACAATTCCTCCCTAAAATGGACAATTCCGCCCTAAAATGGACAATTCCTCCCCAGGATGGACAATTCCACCCTAAAATGGACAATTCCACCCTAAAATGGACAATTCCACCCTAAAATGGACAATTCCACCCTAAAATGGACAATTCCTCCCTAAAATGGACAATTCCATCCTAAAATGGACAATTCCACCCTAAAATGGACAATTCCACCCTAAAATGGACAATTCCTCCCTAAAATGGACAATTCCACCCTAAAATGGACAATTCCTCCCTAAAATGGACAATTTCACCCTAAAATGGACAATTCCACCCTAAAATGGACAATTCCTCCCTAAAATGGACAATTCCACCCTAAAATGGACAATTCCACCCTAAAATGGACAATTCCTCCCCAGGATGGACAATTCCACCACCCCAGGATGGACAATTCCACCCTAAAATGGACAATTCCACCCTAAAATGGACAATTCCACCCTAAAATGGACAATTCCTCCCTAAAATGGACAATTCCACCCTAAAATGGACAATTCCTCCCTAAAATGGAGAATTCCACCCTAAAATGGACAATTCCACCCTAAAATGGACAATTCCACCCTAAAATGGACAATTCCACCCTAAAATGGACAATTCCACCCCAGGATGGACAATTCCACCCTAAAATGGACAATTCCTCCCCAGGATGGACAATTCCACCCCAGGATGGAGAACTCCACCCCAGGATGGAGAACTCCACCCCAGGATGGAGAACATCTCCTCAGGATGGAGAACATCTCCCCAGGATGGAGAACTCCACCCCAGGATGGAGAACTCCACCCCAGGATGGAGAACATCTCCTCAGGATGGAGAACATCTCTCCAGGATGGAGAACTCCACCCCAGGATGGAGAACATCTCCTCAGGATGGAGAACATCTCCTCAGGATGGAGAACATCTCCCCAGGATGGAGAACTCCACCCCAGGATGGAGAACATCTCCTCAGGATGGAGAACATCTCCCCAGGATGGAGAACATCTCCCCAGGATGGAGAACATCTCCCCAGGATGGAGAACATCTCCTCAGGATGGAGAACATCTCCCCAGGATGGAGAACTCCACCCCAGGATGGAGAACATCTCCCCAGGATGGAGAACATCTCCCCAGGATGGAGAACATCTCCCCAGGATGGACAATTCCACCCCAGGATGGACAATTCCACCCCAGGATGGAGAACATCTCCCCAGGATGGAGAACTCCACCCCAGGATGGAGAACATCTCCCCAGGATGGAGAACATCTCCCCAGGATGGAGAACTCCACCCCAGGATGGAGAACATCTCCTCAGGATGGAGAACATCTCCCCAGGATGGAGAACATCTCCCCAGGATGGAGAACATCTCCCCAGGATGGACAATTCCTCCCCAGGATGGAGAACATCTCCCCAGGATGGAGAACATCTCCTCAGGATGGAGAACATCTCCTCAGGATGGAGAACTCCACCCCAGGATGGAGAACATCTCCCCAGGATGGAGAACATCTCCCCAGGATGGAGAACATCTCCCCAGGATGGAGAACATCTCCCCAGGATGGAGAACTCCACCCCAGGATGGAGAACATCTCCCCAGGATGGAGAACATCTCCCCAGGATGGAGAACATCTCCCCAGGATGGAGAACATCTCCCCAGGATGGAGAACATCTCCCCAGGATGGAGAACATCTCCCCAGGATGGAGAACATCTCCCCAGGATGGAGAACATCTCCCCAGGATGGAGAACATCTCCCCAGGATGGAGAACATCTCCCCAGGATGGAGAACATCTCCCCAGGATGGAGAACTCCACCCCAGGATGGAGAACATCTCCCCAGGATGGAGAACATCTCCCCAGGATGGAGAACTCCACCCCAGGATGGACAATCCCACCTCAAGAACATTTTCCATCCTTTTCCTGCTCCTGGGACCATTTTTGGGTGCAGAACTCCAATTTTGGGTTCCTTTTTTCCCATTTTTCCATGGAATTTTTGAGCTTTTCCATCCCTCCTATAAAATGTTTCTCTGTCATTCCCAAAAAATCATTTTTGCATTTTCCAAATCCTCGGGAACAACATCTCTGCACCCCCCCAAAAATTTTAAATTTTTAAATTTTTAAATTTTTAAATTTTTAAATTTTTAAATTTTTAGATTTTTTAAGATTTTTTAGATTTTTAAATTCCCCAAATCAATCCATAATTAAGTTAAACGCAGATTGGAATAATTAATCCCAAAAATCCACCCCTAAATACAGCAACAATAAACCCTCTGTTTTTTTTTTTACAGGATATTTGTCATCTTTTGATGCCGTGCCAAAAAAAATACGGAATTTTGGGAGAGGAAAAACCTCCGGAAGCGTCTTCCCGAAAAATCCACGCTCCAAAAAAAACCAGGGCAGGAATTTCAGGTAAAAAATAAAATTCAGGTAAATAAAATTCAAATTTCAGCAGCTCAGGAGTGGCTGGAAATATTAATATTAATATTAATATTAAATTAATAATATTAAGTTATTAATTAATATTAATATTAAATATTAAAAAATTAAATATTAAAAATTTAATATAATATAATTTAATTAATTATATTATATTAATTATATTAATTATATATTATATATTATATATATTAATTATATATATATATAATATATATATATAATTAATATATATAATATATATATATTATATTATATATATATATATAATTAATATATATATAATATATATATATTATATTATATATATATTATATATATATTATATTATATATATATTATATATATATATAATATTATATATATTATATATTATATATATATATTAATTATAATTAATTAATCAATTATATAATTAATTATATTAAATTATATTTAATTAATATTAAATATTAATATTAATATTTAAATAATTAATATTTAAAATGCTGGAAATTCCTCGGTGGTGGGATTTTGGGATAAATGATTCCAGCCGCTCCTGAATCCTGGAAAAATCCTGGAAAAATCCTGGAAAAATCCTGGAAAAATCCTGGAAAAATCCTGGAAAAATCCTGGAAAAATCCTGGAAAAATGAATCCCTCAAATGGGAATTTTGGGGGGTCACCCCCTGGTATCTCCTGCCACCATCCCCAGATATAAAAAAATGCTGTGATGGCACAAAAAACACAAATATTTTGGGAAAATTGCTTTTCCTGAGCAGGAAAAATCCATAAATATATAAATATATCCATAAATATCCTCTCTGGAATGAATAAATTCCATAGGAGAGGATGTGATTCCAAAAAAAAACACGGATACAGCGTTTTAAATGGGAATAATTCATTTTATTTCATTTTTTTATTCACAAAAAAGGTAAAATTTTATATTCCAGTGGAAAAATCCATAAATATATAAATATATCCATAAATATCCTCTCTGGAATTAATAAATTCCATGGGACAGGATGTGATTCCAAAGAAAACACGGATACAATATTTTAAATGGGAATAATGAATTTTATTTCAATTTTTTATTCATAAAAAAAAGGTAAAATTTTCTATCCCAGTGGAAAAATCCATAAATATATAAATATATCCATAAATATCCTCTTTGGAATAAATAAATTCCATGGGACAGGATGTGATTCCAAAAAAAACACGGATACAGCGTTTAAAACGGGAATAATTCATTTTATTTCACTTTTTTATTCACAAAAAAGGGTAAAATTTTATATCCCAGTGGAAAAATCCATAAATATATAAATATATCCATAAATATTCTCTTTGGAATAAATAAATCCCATAGGAGAAGATGTGATTCCAAAAGAAAACACGGATACAATATTTTAAACGGGAATAATTCAATTTATTTCAATTTTTTATTCATAAAAATGGTAAAATTTTATATCCCAGTGGAAAAATCCATAAATATATAAGCAATTTATTTCACTTTTTTATTCACAAAAATGGTAAAATTTTTTTTGTAGCATAAAGAGGAAAAATTTGTGGTAGAAAAAATAAAAATTAACTCCAAATTAAGGAATTTTTTGATAAAAAAAGTGAATTTATGCAGGTTCTGCCTGGTGGAAAATGGAATTAAATGTTATTTATACTGGAAAAATGAGGAATTAATGTAGTTAAATCCTTGTGCTGGGATGAGGGGAAATAGAGACAAGAGGGATTTATTATTAAATTAAAATATTAATTAGTTTAATTAATATATAATAATTAATAATAATAATTAATTAGTTAATTAGTTAATTAGGGATTTTATGGGATTTTATGGGATTTTCTGGGGGGTTTCTGGGATTTTATGGGAGTTTATGGGATTTTATGGGATTTTATGGGATTTTATGGGACTTTTTGGGATTTTATGGGATTTTATGGGATTTTATGGGGATTTTATGGGATTTTCTGGGGATTTTATGGGATTTTATGGGATTTTATGGGATTTTATGGGGATTTTATGGGATTTTATGGGATTTTTGGGGATTTTATGGGATTTTATGGGATTTTATGGGGGTTTTCTGGGATTTTATGGGATTTTATGGGAGTTTCTGGGATTTTATGGGATTTTATGGGATTTTATGGGATTTTATGGGATTTTATGGGATTTTATGGGATTTTATGGGATTTTATGGGATTTTCTGGGGGTTTTCTGGGATTTTATGGGATTTTATGGGATTTTATGGGGGTTTTATGGGATTTTTATGGGATTTTCTGGGATTTTATGGGATTTTATGGGATTTTATGGGAGTTTCTGGGATTTTATGGGATTTTATGGGATTTAATCCATAAACTCACAGCATTTCCATTTATATAAATAATATATAAATTAAATATCCCATTTATATATATTTATATATATATTATAATTTATATATAATATATAATTTTTATATATTATATAAAATAATATATAAATTATTATAAATTTTGGGGATTTTGATGGGCACCAGGAGGAATTTCGGGGATTTTTCCAGGTAATTTCCTCCTTTCCTTCCTTTATTCCCATTTTTTCCCCTATTTTATTCCAAATTTTTCCCAAAAAATCCCAGAATTTTCCCAAAAATTCCTCAAAAATTCCCCCAAAAAATTCCAAAAAAATCAAAATTTTCCCCCAAAAAATTCCATTTTTTGCGAAAAAAAATCCCAATTTTTCCCATTTTTTTTCTCATTTTTTCCCCATTTTTTCCCAAATTTTGCCAAAAATTCACCCCCAAAATTCCCCCAAAATCCCCAGAAATCCCCAAAAAAATTCCCAAAAAATCAAATTTTTCCACAAAAAATCTTATTTTTTCCTAAAAAAAAAAAATCCCAATTTTTCCCATTTTTACCATTTTTTTCCCCAAAAATTCCCATTTTTTCCCCATTTTATTCCAAATTTTTCCCAAAAAATCCCAGAATTTTCCCAAAAATTCCTCTAAAAGTAAAAAATTCCCAAAAAAATTGAATTTTTTCCACAAAAAATCCGAAATTTTTCCCATTTTTCCCAATTTTTCCAGTTTTTTCCGCATTTTCCCCATTTTTTCCCAAATTTTGCCAAAAATTCACCCCCAAAATTCCCCCAAAATCCCCAAAAATCCCCCCAAAAATTCCCAAAAAATCAAATTTTTCCACAAAAAATCTTATTTTTTCCTAAAAAAAAAAAATCCCAATTTTTCCCATTTTTACCATTTTTTTCCCCAAAAATTCCCATTTTTTCCCCATTTTATTCCAAATTTTTCCCAAAAAAATCCCAGAATTTTCCCAAAAATTCCTCAAAAATTCCCCCAAAAAATTCCAAAAAAATCAAAATTTTCCCCCAAAAAATTCCATTTTTTGCGAAAAAAAAATCCCAATTTTTCCCATTTTTTTTCCCATTTTTTCCCCATTTTTTCCCAAATTTTGCCAAAAATTCACCCCCAAAATTCCCCCAAAATCCCCAAAAATCCCCCCAAAAATTCCCCAAAAAATCAAATTTTTCCACAAAAAATCTTATTTTTTCCTAAAAAAAAAATCCCAATTTTTCCCATTTTTACCATTTTTTTCCCCAAAAATTCCCATTTTTTCCCCATTTTATTCCAAATTTTTCCCAAAAAATCCCAGAATTTTCCCAAAAATTCCTCAAAAATTCCCCCAAAAAATTCCAAAAAAATCAAAATTTTCCCCCAAAAAATTCCATTTTTTGCGAAAAAAAATCCCAATTTTTCCCATTTTTTTTCCCATTTTTTCCCCATTTTTTCCCAAATTTTGCCAAAAATTCACCCCCAAAATTCCCCCAAAATCCCCCCAAAAATTCCCAAAAAATCAAATTTTTCCACAAAAAAATCTTATTTTTTCCTAAAATAAGGGCAGGGAATAATTAATGATGACAAAGGGGTTTATTAATTAGCAATTTGTCTTTAATAATTCCCAAAATTCCCACGGAAGGGCTGGGCTGGGCACATTCCAACTGGAATAAATTCGGATTTTTGGGATTTTCATCCAAAAAACTCAAGCACTTGGGGAGAAATCCAATATTTTCTTTGAATTCCTGTTGTATTTTTTATTTTGCTTTTTATTTTTAATTTTTTTTTATTTGTATTTTTTATCCACTCCAATATTTCCGCTGGAAGGTGTGTGAAAATTCTGTTTTTTCCTACTTTTTTCCTGTGTTTTCTGCTAAAATAACAGATTTTGGTGGGAATTTTGCTAAAAATTCGTTTATAGGCCAAAAGAAATGCTAAAAATTCGTTTATAGACCAAAAGAAATGCTAAAAATTGTTTATAGGCCAAAAGAAATGCTAAAAATTCGTTTATAGGCCAAAAGAAATGCTAAAAATTCGTTTATAGGCCCAAAAGAAATGCTAAAAATTTGTTTATAGGCCAAAAGAAATGCTAAAAATTTGTTTATAGGCCCAAAGAAATGCTAAAAATTCGTTTATAGGCCCAAAGAAAATGCTAAAAATTCGTTTATAGGCTAAAAGAAATGCTAAAAATTCGTTTATAGGCCAAAAGAAATGCTAAAAATTTGTTTATAGGCCAAAAGAAATGCTAAAAATTCATTTATAGGCCAAAAGAAATGCTAAAAATTCGTTTATAGGCCAAAAGAAATGCTAAAAATTCGTTTATAGGCCAAAAGAAATTCCCTTTTTGCTGCCTAAATCTTAGTGTCACACCCCATTTTTTGTTCCAGAAAGGACCAGATCCCATAAATTGGATTTGTGGGGTTGGTTCGAGCCACAGATCCCATAAATCGGATTTGTGGGGTTGGGCAGATTTTATTCAGAAATTTATTCAGTGTATTGCCACAGGAAAATGGAAAACACCAAGTGTTGAGTTATTTGGGATTTTTGGGGTAAAAAGGGGTGAAATCCTTTAAACCCATGGCAGAAAAACCTAAAAATGGACAAGGGAGAGGTTTAGGTGGGATATTGGGAAGGAATTCCTGGCTGGAATTCCCAAAATTCCACTGAGGATGTGGGATCACACCTGAGGAAACACAAAAATCACCGAGAACTGAGATTTTAGGATCTCAAAATGGGGTTTTTCAGTGAGATTTAAATGTTTTTTTTGATGATTTAAATGTTTTTTTGATGTTTTAAATGGTTTTTTGATGCTTTAAATGTTTTTTTTTGATGTTTTTCCATTCTCACCATGCAATGAAATGATCTGAACCCCCTCAGGGTTTGGGGTCTGCTTGTCCTCCTCTCACTTCCAATATTTTCCTCCATTTAATATCTGAAATATTAAAAATAACAATTAAATATAATTCCAGCTGCTCATCCTACCTGGATTTAGGGCTGCCATATGGAGATTCCTGTTTTTTCCATGGAATTCTGCAATTTTTGGGAATTTCATCCCTTTTTATCCCCTCTAGGAGAATTCCAGATTTAAGGAAATTAAATTTCCTTAATTTAAGGAGAATTCCAGATTTAAGCAAAAACCAAACTGAGCTGCAAAAACACAAAAATCACCAAAAATTGAGATTTTGGGAGCTCAGAATGGGGTTTTTCAGTGAGATTTAAATGTTTTTTTTGATGCTTTAAATGTTTTTTTGATGCTTTAAATGTTTTTTTGATGCTTTAAATGTTTTTTTTGATGTTTTTCCATCCCACCCAAGTGATCTGAACCCCCTCAGGGTTTGGGGTCTGCTTGTCCTCCTCTCACTTCCAATGTTTTTCCTCCATTTAATATCTGAAATATTAAAAATAACAATTAAATATAATTCCAGCTCCTCATCCTAACTGGATTTAGGGCTGCCATATGGAGATTCCTGTTTTTCCATGGAATTCTGAAATTCTTGGGAATTTCATCCCTTTTTATCCCCTCTAGGAGAATTCCAGATTTAAGGAAATTAAATTTCCTTAATTTAAGGAGAATTCCAGATTTAAGGAAATTAAATTTCCTTAATTTAAGGAGAATTCCAGATTTAAGGAAATACCAAACTGAGCTGCAAAAACACAAAAATCACCGAGAAATGAGATTTTGGGAGCTCAGAATGGGATTTTTCAGTGAGATTTAAATGGTTTTTTTGATGCTTTAAATGTTTTTTTGATGCTTTAAATGGTTTTTTGATGCTTTAAATGTTTTTTTTATGCTTTTCCATCCTACCCAAGTGATCTGAACCTCCTCAGGGGATCTGCTCAGGGTTTGGGGTCTGGTTGTCCTCCTCTCACTTCCAATGGTTTTCCTCCATTTAATATCTGAAATATTAAAAATAACAATTAAATATAATTCCAGCTGCTCATCCTAACTGGATTTAGGGCTGCCATATGGAGATTCCTGTTTTTTCCATGGAATTCTGAAATTTTTGGGAATTTCATCCCTTTTTATCCCCTCTAGGAGAATTCCAGATTTAAGGAAATTAAATTTCCTTAATTTAAGGAGAATTCCAGATTTAAGAAAAGACCAAACTGAGCTGCAGAAACACAAAAATCACCAAGAATTGAGATTTTAATATCCCAGAATGGGGTTTTTCAGTGAGATTTAAATGTTTTTTTGATGCTTTAAATGTTTTTTTGATGCTTTAAATGTTTTTTTGATGCTTTAAATGTTTTTTTTTTATGTTTTTCCATTCCTACCATGCAATGAAATGATCTGAACCCCCTCAGGGTTTGGGGTCTGGTTGTCCTCCTCTCACTTCCAATATTTTCCCTCCATTTAATATCTGAAATATTAAAAATAACAATTAAATATAATTCCAGCTGCTCATCCTAACTGGATTTAGGGCTGCCATATGGAGATTCCTGTTTTTCCATGGAATTCTGCAATTCTTGGGAATTTCATCCCTTTTTATCCCCTCTAGGAGAATTCCAGATTTAAGGAAATTAAATTTCCTTAATTTAAGGAGAATTCCAGATTTAAGGAAAGACCAAACTGAGCTGCAGAAACACAAAAATCACCGAAAACTGAGATTTTTGGAGCTCAGAATTGGGTTTTTCAGTGAGATTTAAATGTTTTTTTGATGCTTTAAATGTTTTTTTGATGCTTTAAATGTTTTTTTGATGCTTTAAATGTTTTTTTGATGCTTTTCCATTCCTACCATGCAATGAAATGATCTGAACCCCCTCAGGGTTTGGGGTCTGCTTGTCCTCCTCTCACTTCCAATGTTTTTCCTCCATTTAATATCTGAAATATTAAAAATAACAATTAAATATAATTCCAGCTCCTCGTCCTAACTGGATTTAGGGCTGCCATATGGACATTCCTGTTTTCCATGGAATTCTGCAATTTTTGGGAATTTCATCCCTTTTTATCCCCTCTAGGAGAATTCCAGATTTAAGGAAATTAAATTTCCTTAATTTAAGGAGAATTCCAGATTTAAGGAAAGACCAAACTGAGCTGCAGAAACACAAAAATCACCGAAAACTGAGATTTTGGGAGCTCAGAATGGGGTTTTTCAGTGAGATTTAAATGTTTTTTTTGATGATTTAAATGTTTTTTTGATGCTTTAAATGTTTTTTTTGATGTTTTTCCATTCCTACCATGCAATGAAATGATCTGAACCCCCTCAGGGTTTGGGGTCTGGTTGTCCTCCTCTCACTTCCAATGTTTTTTCTCCATTTAATATCTGAAATATTAAAAATAACAATTAAATATAATTCCAGCTGCTCGTCCTAACTGGATTTAGGGCTGCCATATGGAGATTCCTGTTTTTCCATAAAATTCTGCAATTCTTGGGAATTTCATCCCTTTTTATCCCCTCTAGGAGAATTCCAGATTTAAGGAAATTAAATTTCCTTAATTTAAGGAGAATTCCAGATTTAAGGAAATTAAATTTCCTTAATTTAAGGAGAATTCCAAATTTAAGAAAATGCCAAACTGAGCTGCAGAAACACAAAAATCACCAAAAATTGAGATTTTGGGATCTCAAAATGGGGTTTTTCAGTGAGATTTAAATGTTTTTTTGATGCTTTAAATGTTTTTTTGATGCTTTAAATGGTTTTTTGATGTTTTAAATGTTTTTTTGATGCTTTAAATGTTTTTTTTGATGCTTTAAATGTTTTTTTGATGCTTTAAATGTTTTTTTGATGCTTTAAATGTTTTTTTGATGTTTTTCCATTCTCACCATGCAATGAAATGATCTGAACCCCCTCAGGGTTTGGGGTCTGGTTGTCCTCCTCTCACTTCCAATGTTTTTCCTCCATTTAATACCTGAAAATATTAAAAATAACAATTAAATATAATTCCAGCTGCTCGTCCTAACTGGATTTAGGGCTGCCATATGGAGATTCCTGTTTTTTCCATGGAATTCTGCAATTTTTGGGAATTTCATCCCTTTTATCCCCTCTAGGAGAATTCCAAATTTAAGGAAATTAAATTTCCTTAATTTAAGGAGAATTCCAGATTTAATCAAAGACCAAACTGAGCTGCAGAAACACAAAAATCACCAAAAACTGAGATTTTGGGAGCTCAGAATTGGGTTTTTCAGTGAGATTTAAATGTTTTTTTGATGCTTTAAATGTTTTTTTGATGTTTTAAATGTTTTTTTGATGCTTTAAATGTTTTTTTGATGATTTTCCATTCCTACCATGCAATGAAATGATCTGAACCCCCTCAGGGTTTGGGGTCTGGTTGTCCTCCTCTCACTTCCAATGTTTTCCCTCCATTTAATATCTGAAATATTAAAAATAATTAAATTATTTATTGTTTATAATTTATTATTTATTGTTTATAATTAAATAAAATATTTAATTATAAACAATTAAATATAATTCCAGCTCCTCATCCTAACTGGATTTCAGGCTGCCATATGGAGATTCCTGTTTTTCCAATGGAATGCTGCAATTCTTGGGAATTTCATCCCTTTTTATCCCCTCTAGGAGAATTCCAGATTTAAGGAAATTAAATTTCCTTAATTTAAGGAGAATTCCAGATTTAAGCAAAGACCAAACTGAGCTGCAGAAACACAAAAATCACAAAAACTGAGATTTTAGGATCACAAAATGGGGTTTTTCAGTGAGATTTAAATGTTTTTTTTGATGCTTTAAATGGTTTTTTGATGCTTTAAATGTTTTTTTTGATGCTTTAAATGTTTTTTTGATGCTTTAAATGTTTTTTTGATGCTTTAAATGTTTTTTTGATGCTTTAAATGTTTTTTTGATGCTTTTCCATTCCCACCATGCAATGAAAGGAAATGAAACCTCGTGGAATCTCATGTTTGGACTGGATTAAATTATCTGAAAATGTCCTTTAAACACAAACTCGAGGCTGGAAAAAACAAAATCCCTTTCAAACATTGAAGGTTTACCTTTAGTTCATTAACAAAGACAATTAATTAATGAAGGGGGAGAATAATTGTTTCTATAGCAATCCCCATGGAAACATCAAAAAATGCCACAAACGCTCGTCCTCCAAACTCCCAGGAGAGCGCAGCAGCTGAGCAGCTTTTCCTGCACTGCTGCAGCTTTTCCTGCACATTTCCAGCTTTTCCTGCACTCCTGCAGCTTTTCCTGCACTCCTGCAGCCTTTCCTGCATTCCTGCAGCCTTTCCTGCACTCCTGCAGCTTTTCCTGCACATTTCCAGCCTTTCCTGCACTGCTGCAGCTTTTCCTGCGCTCCTGCAGCTTTTCCTGCACATTTCCAGCCTTTTCTGCACTCCTGCAGCTTTTCCTGCACTCCTGCAGCTTTTCCTGCACTCCTGCAGCTTTTCCTGCACATTTCCAGCCTTTCCTGCACTGCTGCAGCTTTTCCTGCACTCCTCCAGCTTTTCCTGCACTCCTGCAGCTTTTCCTGCGCTCCTGCAGCTTTTCCTGCACATTTCCAGCCTTTTCTGCACTCCTGCAGCTTTTCCTGCACTCCTGCAGCTTTTCCTGCACTCCTGCAGCTTTTCCTGCACATTTCCAGCCTTTCCTGCGCTCCTGCAGCTTTTCCTGCACATTTCCAGCTTTTCCTGCGCTCCTGCAGCCTTTCCTGCACTCCTGCAGCTTTTCCTGCACATTTCCAGCCTTTCCTGCACTCCTGCAGCTTTTCCTGCGCTCCTGCAGCTTTTCCTGCACTCCTGCAGCTTTTCCTGCACTCCTCCAGCTTTTCCTGCACTCCTGCAGCTTTTCCTGCACATTTCCAGCCTTTCCTGCACTCCTGCAGCTTTTCCTGCACATTTCCAGCCTTTCCTGCACTCCTGGAGCTTTTCCTGCACTCCTGCAGCTTTTCCTGCACTGCTGCAGCCTTTCCTGCACTCCTCCAGCTTTTCCTGCACTCCTGCAGCTTTTCCTGCACATTTCCAGCCTTTCCTGCACTGCTGCAGCCTTTCCTGCACATTTCCAGCCTTTCCTGCACTCCTGCAGCTTTTCCTTCGCTCCTGCAGCTTTTCCTGCACATTTCCAGCCTTTCCTGCACTCCTGCAGCTTTTCCTGCGCTCCTGCAGCTTTTCCTGCACATTTCCAGCCTTTCCTGCACTCCTGCAGCCTTTCCTGCACTCCTGCAGCTTTTCCTGCACTCCTGCAGCTTTTCCTGCACTCCTGCAGCTTTTCCTGCACTCCTGCAGCCTTTCCTGCACTCCTGCAGCTTTTCCTGCACTGCTGCAGCTTTTCCTGCACATTTCCAGCCTTTCCTGCACTCCTGCAGCTTTTCCTGCGCTTTATTATTGGTAACACATAAATTTAACAATTATTATTGGTAAAACATAAATTTAACAATTATTATTGGTAAAACATAAATTTAACAATTATTATTGGTAAAACATAAATTTCACAATTATTATTTCGTTGCCCTTTTCCAGGAAAAGGTAAAGGAGATTTGTAGGAGCAATTAACACATTTAAATCCCAAATTATTTAAGGCAAAACAAGGCGTTAAATGGGGCCATAAATATGGGAAATTGTGTTTTTTCCCCTCCTCTCACTCCAATTAAAAACGGGATTTATTTTAAGGATTTATTCCAGAACCTCCAAAAAAATTCCCGGGATTTGCATCCCAGCCTGAGGACATTCCTGAGAATTCCAGCAGTTTCCAGGCTGGATATCCCTAAAAATTCCAGCAGTTTCCAGGCTGGATATTCCTAAAAATTCCAGCAGTTTCCAGGCTGGATATTCCTAAAAATTCCAGAAGTTTCCAGGCTGGATATCCCTAAAAATCCCAACAGTTTCCAGGCTGGATATTCCTAAAAATCCCAACAGTTTCCAGGCTGGATATCCCTAAAAATTCCAGAAGTTTCCAGGCTGGATATCCATGAGAATTCCAGGCTGGATATCCCTAAAAATTCCAGCAGTTTCCAGGTTGGATATCCCTAAAAATTCCAGAAGTTTCCAGGCTGGATATCCCTAAAAATCCCAGAAGTTTCCAGGCTGGATATCCATGAGAATTCCAGCAGTTTCCAGGCTGGATATCCCTAAAAATTCCAGCAGTTTCCAGGCTGGATATCCCTAAAAATTCCAGCAGTTTCCAGGCTGGATATCCCTAAAAATTCCAGAAGTTTCCAGGCTGGATATTCCTAAAAATTCCAGCAGTTTCCAGGCTGGATATCCATGAGAATTCCAGAAGTTTCCAGGCTGGATATCCCTAAAAATTCCAGCAGTTTTCAGGCTGGATATTCCTGAGAATTCCAGGCTGGATATCCCTAAAAATCCAAACAGTTTCCAGGCTGGATATCCATGAGAATTCCAGGCTGGATATCCCTAAAAATTCCAGAAGTTTCCAGGCTGGATATCCCTAAAAATTCCAGCAGTTTCCAGGCTGGATATCCATGAGAATTCCAGACTGGATATCCCTAAAAATTCCAGCAGTTTCCAGGCTGGATATCCCTAAAAATTCCAGAAGTTTCCAGGGTGGATATTCCTAAAAATTCCAGCAGTTTCCAGGCTGGATATTCCTAAAAATCCCAGAAGTTTCCAGGCTGGATATCCATGAGAATTCCAGGCTGGATATCCCTAAAAATTCCAGCAGTTTCCAGGCTGGATATCCCTAAAAATTCCAGAAGTTTCCAGGCTGGATATTCCTGAGAATTCCAGCAGTTTCCAGGCTGGATATCCCTAAAAATTCCAGAAGTTTCCAGGCTGGATATCCATAAAAATCCCAACAGTTTCCAGGCTGGATATCCCTAAAAATCCCAGAAGTTTCCAGGCTGGATATCCCTAAAAATTCCAGAAGTTTCCAGGCTGGATATCCATGAGAATTCCAGCAGTTTCCAGGCTGGATATTCCTAAAAATTCCAACAGTTTCCAGGCTGGATATCCCTGAGAATTCCAGGCTGGATATCCCTAAAAATTCCAGCAGTTTCCAGGCTGGATATTCCTAAAAATTCCAGAAGTTTCCAGGCTGGATATCCCTAAAAATTCCAGCAGTTTCCAGGCTGGATATCCCTAAAAATTCCAGCAGTTTCCAGGTTGGATATCCCTGAGAATTCCAGGTTGGATATCCATGAGAATTCCAGCAGTTTCCAGGCTGGATATCCCTAAAAATTCCAGAAGTTTCCAGGGTGGATATCCCTGAGAATTCCAGCAGTTTCCAGGCTGGATATCCCTAAAAATTCCAGCAGTTTCCAGGCTGGATATCCCTGAGAATTCCAGCAGTTTCCAGGCTGGATATCCATGAGAATTCCAGGCTGGATATCCCTAAAAATCCCAGCAGTTTCCAGGCTGGATATCCATGAGAATTCCAGAAGTTTCCAGGCTGGATATTCCTGAGAATTCCAGGTTGGATATTCCTAAAAATTCCAGAAGTTTCCAGGCTGGATATCCCTAAAAATTCCAGGCTGGATATTCCTAAAAATTCCAGCAGTTTCCAGGTTGGATATCCCTAAAAATCCCAGAAGTTTCCAGGGTGGATATCCATGAGAATTCCAGAAGTTTCCAGGCTGGATATCCATGAGAATTCCAGGCTGGATATCCCTAAAAATTCCAGAAGTTTCCAGGCTGGATATCCATGAGAATTCCAGCAGTTTCCAGGCTGGATATCCCTAAAAATTCCAGCAGTTTCCAGGCTGGATATCCCTAAAAATTCCAGAAGTTTCCAGGCTGGATATCCATGAGAATTCCAGAAGTTTCCAGGCTGGATATCCATGAGAATTCCAGACTGGATATCCCTAAAAATTCCAGAAGTTTCCAGGCTGGATATTCCTGAGAATTCCAGCAGTTTCCAGGCTGGATATCCCTAAAAATCCCAACAGTTTCCAGGCTGGATATTCCTAAAAATTCCAGAAGTTTCCGGGCTGGATATCCCTAAAAATTCCAGAAGTTTCCAGGCTGGATATCCATGAGAATTCCAGGCTGGATATTCCTAAAAATTCCAGCAGTTTCCAGGCTGGATATTCCTAAAAATTCCAGAAGTTTCCAGGCTGGATATCCATGAGAATTCCAGGCTGGATATCCCTAAAAATTCCAGCAGTTTCCAGGCTGGATATCCCTAAAAATCCCAAAACCTTTTCCCCTGTAAATCCTGAGAATTCCAGGGGATTTTCCTGAGGATCCCAAATCCTGAGAATTCCAGATGTGGCCATCCCAAATTGGGTCATTAGCATACACTATGCAGATGTGGCCATCCCAAACTGGACATTAGCATACATTAGCATACACTATGCAGATGTGGCCATCCCAAACTGGACATTAGCATACATTAGCATACACTATGCAGATGTGGCCATCCCAAATTGGGTCATTAGCATACACTATGCAGATGTGGCCAGCCCAAACTGGACATTAGCATACATTAGCATACACTATGCAGATGTGGCCATCCCAAACTGGACATTAGCATACATTAGCATACACTGCAGATGTGGCCATCCCAAACTGGACATTAGCATACATTAGCATACACTATGCAGATGTGGCCATCCCAAACCGGGTCATTAGCATACACTATGCAGATGTGGCCATCCCAAACTGGACATTAGCATACATTAGCATACACTATGCAGATGTGGCCATCCCAAATTGGGTCATTAACATACACTATGCAGATGTGGCCATCCCAAACTGGACATTTGCATACATTAGCATACACTATGCAGATGTGGCCATCCCAAAACATAAACTATGCAGATGTGGCCATTCCAAACTGGACATTAGCATACATTAGCATACATATGCAGATGTGGCCATCCCAAACTGGACATTTGCATACACTATGCAGATGTGGCCATCCCAAATTGGGATATTTGCATACTCTATGCAGATGTGGCCAGCCCAAACCGGCTCATTTGCATACACTATGCAGATGTGGCCATCCCACACTGGACATTAGCATACATTAGCATACACTATGCAGATGTGGCCATCCCACACCGGGTCATTAGCATACACTATGCAGATGTGGCCAGCCCAAACTGGGTCATTAGCATACATTAGCATACACTATGCAGATGTGGCCATCCCAAACTGGACATTTGCATACATTAGCATACACTATGCAGATGTGGCCATCCCAAATTAGGACATTAGCATACACTATGCAGATGTGGCCATCCCAAACTGCTCATTAGCATACACTATGCAGATGTGGCCAGCCCAAACTGGTCATTTGCATACATTAGCATACACTATGCAGATGTGGCCATCCCAAACCAGCTCATTAGCATACATTAGCATACACTATGCAGATGTGGCCATCCCACACCGGGTCATTAGCATACACTATGCAGATGTGGCCATCCCAAACTGGGTCATTAGCATACACTATGCAGATGTGGCCATCCCAAATTGGGTCATTAGCATACACTATGCAGATGTGGCCATCCCAAACTGGGTCATTAGCATACACTATGCAGATGTGGCCATCCCAAACTGGACATTAGCATACATTAGCATACACTGTGCAGATGTGGCCATCCCAAACTGGACATTTGCATACACTATGCAGATGTGGTCATCCCAAAACATAAACTATGCAGATGTGGCCATCCCAAACTGGACATTAGCATACATTTGCATATACTATGCAGATGTGGCCATCCCAAACTGGACATTAGCATACATTAGCATACACTATGCAGATGTGGCCATCCCAAAACATAAACTATGCAGATGTGGCCATCCCAAACTGGACATTAGCATACATTTGCATACACTATGCAGATGTGGCCATCCCAAACTGGACATTAGCATACACTATGCAGATGTGGCCATCCCAAACTGGGTCATTTGCATACACTATGCAGATGTGGCCATCCCAAACTGCTCATTAGCATACACTATGCAGATGTGGCCATCCCAGATTAGGTCATTAGCATACACTATGCAGATGTGGCCATCCCACACCGGGTCATTAGCATACACTATGCAGATGTGGCCATCCCACACCGGGTCATTAGCATACACTATGCAGATGTGGCCATCCCAAACTGGACATTAGCATACATTAGCATACACTATGCAGATGTGGCCATCCCACACTGGACATTAGCATACATTAACATACACTATGCAGATGTGGCCATCCCAAACTGCTCATTAGCATACGCTATGCAGATGTGGCCATCCCAAATTGGGTCATTAGCATACACTATGCAGATGTGGCCATCCCACACCGGGTCATTAGCATACACTATGCAGATGTGGCCATCCCAAACTGGGTCATTAGCATACATTAGCATACACTATGCAGATGTGGCCATCCCAAAATGGACATTAGCATACACTATGCAGATGTGGCCATCCCAAACCGGCTCATTTGCATACACTATGCAGATGTGGCCATCCCACACCGGGTCATTAGCATACATTAACATACACTATGCAGATGTGGTCATCCCAAAACATAAACTATGCAGATGTGGCCATCCCAAACTGGACATTAGCATACATTAGCATACACTATGCAGATGTGGCCATCCCACACCGGGTCATTAGCATACATTAACATACACTATGCAGATGTGGTCATCCCAAAACATAAACTATGCAGATGTGGCCATCCCAAACTGGGTCATTTGCATATACTATGCAGATGTGGCCATCCCAAAACATACACTATGCAGATGTGGCCATCCCAAACTGGACATTTGCATACTCTATTCAATCACCATCTCATTTTAATTAATGATTCATTAATGAAGAACCGCGTTTAGCCCAAATTGACGGGCGCGGATCCGTTCCCATCCTCACATGAAATATTAACTCAGCACCAGGCTGCAGCCATTAGCTTGCATTTGCATATTCATGAGGGCTCATAAATGTTGAAGGAGGCAGAGAGGAGCACGCAGCAGCAGCGGGCGGAGCCAAGGCGTGTTTATAACCCAAAAAATGCTGATTTTTTGGGGTAAAACATCCAAAAACCGATCCCAGGAATTGCAGGCTGCTCCCTGGGATGGACCTCAAGTGCTTCACAATTCATTAATTACTGCTTAATTAAAATATTCCCTCATTTCCATGAGTGGGAGCCGTGGAAACTGAGGCTGACCTGATTGAAATCCCTGCTGGTGGGAGAGATGCTCATTATTTACCTATCGATAATCAACTAAATTAATGTTAATTAATAATATTTTCCTGGCTGTTAAGCATAACCAAAGCAGGACAGCAATAAAAGTTCCTTTTTGCTTACTGGGTGTTTTCCCCATAAATCACATTTTGTGTGAAGTGTGTATTGTTGCTTTACCAATTGATAATAAATTTTTTTAATTGATTTTTGTTTTGCAGCTCCAGGAATTACCTCCTATGGTATTATTTAAACATTATTTACCAAACACCAAAACAAGGTTGGTGTTCCCAAATTTCCAAAGGGATGGGGACACCCAAAGCACACCCAGGTAGGCACCTGCTGCCCACACTCACCTGTGGAATTACACCTGGAATTGCTGCCTGTGGAACATCCCAAAAAATGGGAATTCTCCCATGCAGACTTTATATAATAGGGGAGTTAATTAATAAATATTTACCTGTTTCCATAGCGATGGGGAACCCACACACACAATAAATACCTTTTCCCACATGCGTTATCATCGCTGCCTAATCATATAATCACCAAACCACGGCTCAGGCTGGGCTGGGAGGAGAATAAACACCATTAATTAACAGATTTATAAATTAGAGGAGGAGGAGGAGGCGGCAAACGAGGAGCGAGTTTGGGCCTTTCTCGTTTCTCTGGGAAACTTCGTAAACTCTTAATTAGCTCACCAAATCCTCTCTGTCTTCTTCTAAAAATAAACCTCTCACCCACCAAACACACATTTCATTAAATAGAAAACCACGGCGGGGAAGTGAGAATTTGGGCATCGTGTGGAGCTCCCAAAAATCCACCCAGGGTGGCACAACCTGCCCACAGTGCCAAGGTGGGCACCCCAACCTGCTCTGGCAGATTTTGGGGATCCAACCCCACTCCCTGGTGGAATTCCATCCCCGCTGACATCTGAATAATTCACATTTTAGCGGCATGACAAGCTCATTATGGAGCATAATTGCGATGCAATCTCCTGGTAAACACTGGGTTAAACCCCCTGGAAGATGCTTGTTCCTCTTCGTTATTAATTAGCACGTGTCCACTCCGCCAGATCCGGAGCCCAAACTTCATTTGTTATGTTCAGCCAAATGCATGAGTAGCTTTGGAGTAATTATTTTCCAACATCATCTAATACCTCTCTGCACATCAATTAAAAATCCTCTTAACAAGGAACTGCATTTTGTTTGAGATCAAATGCCTCGTCCAAAGCTGTATCAATCATGTAGAGCTAATTAGTGGGTCTGCTTTATATCATTTGTTTTACTTTATTATTCTATTATACACTTCCTAATGAAACCAATTGAACGATTTTGAAATCTTTGTTCAATTAATTGAAGGCTTAAAGGCCAGCTTGCATTTTTTTTGGCTTTAATAAGCACGGATGCGAAGGGAAATATATCTATTTCTTTTGGGTTTTATATCTATTTTTTCTGGAATTAACCGGGGAGGGTTGGAGCTTTCCAGAATTCCCGGGAAGTTCAGCGTGGCTCCGTCGGGAGAGGAGCAGGAATTCCGTGCAGCCACCGTGAACGTTTCTCAGCTAAATCAAACTGACAAATCAGCAGATGCTGAGGAGCTCACAGCAAATGGACTGCGTTTCTTTTTTCATATGGAGAAGGAGGGTAAAAATAAGAATGACTTTCACATGCCGTCAGATTGCTTGGGAGAAATCAAGGGATATTATAGAAGCAGTGGAGCGGAGGGAATTCGGATTTAGAGCTGTCAAAATCTCCTAATATAAAAATCTGTTTTTCGGTTGGTTACCAGCCGTGTTTAAAGGGTCAGTGAGAGGGACTGGGAGCAATCCTTGGTGCTCATGTTGGATGTTTTTTGTGCACACAGGTCCAGATGTTCCAGATGTGCTGCCAGAAAAACGTCCTCAGCACCCCACAACCACCGGTGGTCCCAGCCTGGCACAACCTGTGATGCCCACACCAGGTAGGAAGGGCTGAGTTGGGGACATTTGGGACCCATCAGCACAACCCAACTCCTCTGACTCTGAGCCTCACTCACTTCCTGGATTAAAAAGGAAAAATCCCAATTTGGGGATAAAAAACAGCCCTGTGTCCTCACACAGGTTTTGGGGACAGCACTTTGTGCAATCCGGACAAAGAGAGGGACGGTCCCCTCCTGCTCTCCTTCCCCTCAACCATCTGGAAATTAAATTTGGAGCAAAGTGTAAAATGAGAATATTTTTGTGATCTAGGTCCTATTATTTAATTTAATTCTACAAAGCGGGGAACAGGAGACAGATGCAGGAGAGAGCTCGAGAGGCAGTGAAGGACATTGTTGGGCTCTGCTCCTCTGAAGAGCCAATTATTACCTTCAAGTCCTTTAGTTTCAGGGATAAAAGTGGGAGCCTTTCATCTGCAGAATTCGAGTGCCAGTCCTCCAGGCAGACCAAAGCCACGTGGAGTGGGTTGGCTTCTTTTCCTCCTTAATGCATTATTCTGGAATGGGATTATTAAATATTACTGAATGGAGAATTTAAATTTGCGGCATTGACAGCTGATTAATTCTTTTTTTAAATAAGAAAAAAAATTCACTCGTGGTTAAAAATATAAATGAAACCTTTTAAGGGAACCTCCAAGGAAAAACATAATGGTTGTTGTTTTCCACGTTTGTACCCATCCATATCCATCCATATCCATCCATACCCATCCATACCCATCCACACCCATCCATATCCATCCATATCCATCCACACCCATCCATATCCATCCATACCCATCCATACCCATCCACACCCATCCATACCCATCCATATCCATCCACACCCATCCATACCCATCCATATCCATCCATACCCATCCATATCCATCTATATCCATCTATATCCATCCACACCCATCCATATCCATCCACACCCATCCATATCCATCCACACCCATCCATACCCATCCACACCCATCCATACCCATCCATACCCATCCATACCCATCCATACCCATCCACACCCATCCATACCCATCCATATCCATCCACACCCATCCATACCCATCCATATCCATCCATACCCATCCATATCCATCTATATCCATCTATATCCATCCACACCCATCCATATCCATCCACACCCATCCATATCCATCCACACCCATCCATACCCATCCACACCCATCCATGTCCATCCACATCCATCCATACCCATCCATACCCATCCATATCCATCCATATCCATCCATATCCATCCATATCCATCCATATCCATCCATACCCATCCATACCCATCCATATCCATCCACACCCATCCATACCCATCCATACCCATCCATATCCATCCACACCCATCCATAGCCATCCATGTCCATCCATATCCATCCATATCCATCCATACCCATCCATACCCATCCATATCCATCCATATCCATCCATACCCATCCATATCCATCCACACCCATCCATATCCATCCATATCCATCCACACCCATCCATATCCATCCATACCCATCCATATCCATCCATATCCATCCATATCCATCCATATCCATCCATACCCATCCATACCCATCCATATCCATCCATATCCATCCATACCCATCCACACCCATCCATACCCATCCATATCCATCCATACCCATCCATACCCATCCATATCCATCCATATCCATCCATACCCATCCATATCCATCCACACCCATCCATATCCATCCATATCCATCCACACCCATCCATATCCATCCATACCCATCCATATCCATCCATATCCATCCATATCCATCCATATCCATCCATACCCATCCATACCCATCCATATCCATCCATATCCATCCATACCCATCCACACCCATCCATACCCATCCATATCCATCCATACCCATCCATACCCATCCATATCCATCCATACCCATCCATACCCATCCATATCCATCCATGTCCATCCATACCCATCCATATCCATCCATACCCATCCATACCCATCCATACCCATCCATGTCCATCCATACCCATCCATATCCATCCATACCCATCCATACCCATCCATACCCATCCATACCCATCCATACCCATCCATACCCATCCATACCCATCCATACCCATCCATATCCATCTATATCCATCCATATCCATCCATACCCATCCATATCCATCCATATCCATCCATATCCATCCATACCCATCCATATCCATCCATACCCATCCAAATCCATCCATATCCATCCATATCCATCCATATCCATCCATATCCATCCATACCCATCCATATCCATCCATATCCATCCATATCCATCCATACCCATCCATACCCATCCATACCCATCCATACCCATCCATATCCATCCATACCCATCCATATCCATCCATATCCATCCATATCCATCCATATCCATCCATACCCATCCATATCCATCCATATCCATCCATACCCATCCATATCCATCCATATCCATCCATATCCATCCATACCCATCCAAATCCATCCATATCCATCCATATCCATCCATATCCATCCATATCCATCCATACCCATCCATATCCATCCACACCCATCCATACCCATCCATATCCATCCATACCCATCCATATCCATCCATACCCATCCATACCCATCCATACCCATCCATACCCATCCATACCCATCCATATCCATCCATATCCATCCATATCCATCCATATCCATCCATACCCATCCATACCCATCCATATCCATCCATATCCATCCATATCCATCCATACCCATCCATATCCATCCATATCCATCCATGTCCATCTATACCCATCCATATCCATCCATATCCATCCATATCCATCCATACCCATCCATATCCATCCATATCCATCCATACCCATCCATATCCATCCATACCCATCCATATCCATCCATATCCATCCATATCCATCCATACCCATCCATATCCATCCATATCCATCCATATCCATCCATGTCCATCCATACCCATCCATACCCATCCATACCCATCCATGTCCATCCATATCCATCTGTACCCATCCATACCCATCCATATCCATCCATATCCATCCATACCCATCCATGTCCATCCATACCCATCCATATCCATCCATACCCATCCATACCCATCCATACCCATCCATATCCATCCATATCCATCTGTACCCATCCATACCCATCCATATCCATCCATACCCATCCATATCCATCCATACCCATCCATGTCCATCCATACCCATCCATATCCATCCATACCCATCCATATCCATCCATACCCATCCATATCCATCCATATCCATCCATACCCATCCATATCCATCCATATCCATCCCAATCCATCCATACCCATCCATATCCATCCATATCCATCCATACCCATCCATACCCATCCATGTCCATCCATACCCATCCATATCCATCCATATCCATCCATACCCATCCATACCCATCCATATCCATCCATACCCATCCATACCCATCCATATCCATCCATACCCATCCATACCCATCCATATCCATCCATATCCATCCACACCCATCCATATCCATCCATATCCATCCATATCCATCCACACCCATCCATACCCATCCATATCCATCCATATCCATCCATACCCATCCATATCCATCCACACCCATCCATATCCATCCATACCCATCCATACCCATCCATACCCATCCATACCCATCCATACCCATCCATATCCATCCATACCCATCCATATCCATCCATATCCATCCATACCCATCCATACCCATCCATACCCATCCACACCCATCCATACCCATCCATATCCATCCATACCCATCCACACCCATCCATACCCATCCATACCCATCCATATCCATCCATACCCATCCATACCCATCCATACCCATCCACACCCATCCATATCCATCCATACCCATCCATACCCATCTATATCCATCCATATCCATCCATATCCATCCATACCCATCCATATCCATCCACACCCATCCATACCCATCCATATCCATCCATACCCATCCATATCCATCCATACCCATCCATACCCATCCATACCCATCCATACCCATCCATACCCATCCATATCCATCCATATCCATCCATATCCATCCATATCCATCCATACCCATCCATACCCATCCATATCCATCCATATCCATCCATATCCATCCATACCCATCCATATCCATCCATATCCATCCATGTCCATCTATACCCATCCATATCCATCCATATCCATCCATATCCATCCATACCCATCCATATCCATCCATATCCATCCATACCCATCCATATCCATCCATACCCATCCATATCCATCCATATCCATCCATATCCATCCATACCCATCCATATCCATCCATATCCATCCATATCCATCCATGTCCATCCATACCCATCCATACCCATCCATACCCATCCATGTCCATCCATATCCATCTGTACCCATCCATACCCATCCATATCCATCCATATCCATCCATATCCATCCATATCCATCCATACCCATCCATATCCATCCATACCCATCCATACCCATCCATACCCATCCATATCCATCCATATCCATCTGTACCCATCCATACCCATCCATATCCATCCATACCCATCCATATCCATCCATACCCATCCATGTCCATCCATACCCATCCATATCCATCCATACCCATCCATATCCATCCATACCCATCCATACCCATCCATACCCATCCATACCCATCCATATCCATCCATACCCATCCATATCCATCCATACCCATCCATATCCATCCATATCCATCCATACCCATCCATATCCATCCATATCCATCCCAATCCATCCATACCCATCCATATCCATCCATATCCATCCATACCCATCCATACCCATCCATGTCCATCCATACCCATCCATATCCATCCATATCCATCCATACCCATCCATACCCATCCATATCCATCCATACCCATCCATACCCATCCATATCCATCCATACCCATCCATACCCATCCATATCCATCCATATCCATCCACACCCATCCATATCCATCCATATCCATCCATATCCATCCACACCCATCCATACCCATCCATATCCATCCATATCCATCCATACCCATCCATATCCATCCACACCCATCCATATCCATCCATACCCATCCATACCCATCCATACCCATCCATACCCATCCATACCCATCCATATCCATCCATACCCATCCATATCCATCCATATCCATCCATACCCATCCATACCCATCCATACCCATCCACACCCATCCATACCCATCCATATCCATCCATACCCATCCACACCCATCCATACCCATCCATACCCATCCATATCCATCCATACCCATCCATACCCATCCATACCCATCCACACCCATCCATATCCATCCATACCCATCCATACCCATCTATATCCATCCATATCCATCCATATCCATCCATATCCATCCATATCCATCCACACCCATCCATACCCATCCATATCCATCCACACCCATCCATACCCATCTATATCCATCCATATCCATCCATACCCATCCATATCCATCCATATCCATCCATATCCATCCATATCCATCCATATCCATCCATACCCATCCATACCCATCCATACCCATCCATACCCATCCATACCCATCCATATCCATCCATATCCATCCATACCCATCCATATCCATCCATACCCATCCATACCCATCCATATCCATCCATATCCATCCATACCCATCCATACCCATCCATATCCATCCATATATATTGTCATATAGGGTTATAGGGGTTTAAGGCTGCCCACCCGTGGAGGAACACCCCACAGGGAAATGCAGCACCCTATAACCCTATATAACCCTATATAACAACCTCTGGGGAATGGGGTCCTGCAGCACCTTACAGCTCTTCACAGGGATTTGGGAATCACAGGGATTAGGGGTTTAGCTGTAACTCTGCAGCGCTCCAAACTCCTAATTTCCCAAAATCTCCAAGATTTTACAGCACCCAGCAGATTTCCCCAGACTGCTAATCCCACAGTTCATCCTTCCCTGGGGTTTTTTAGAGGCTGGGAAATGTAATCCTAATTTAATCCTGGCTGGGAGGCGCAGGGATGCACTGGGAATGTCCCCACGTGCTGTGGGGTTTGGTGAGCTCAGGGTTAGGTGGTGCAAGGTTTGGGTTTGGGTTTGGGAGGTAAATAGGAACACAGCCAAAAAATCTGCCATCCCAAAAAGCAGTGGAGAAGGAAGGCAGAGGTCTCAACCTCCGGCGCACTCACTGGAGCGGGATTTAGGGACTTTGCGGGATTAGTGGGATGGATCACCTCACTTCCCCCGAAGATTCGGCGCCGCTAAGCCGCTCTAATGACGAACAATCCTTTTTATTAACGGGGCTAAAAATAGCAGCTGCAGCCAGCCTTACATAAAGCAGCAGTGCCATGTGCCAGCCCGAGAGCCGCTGCGGGGAGGGAGAGAGGGCAGGTGGGCTTCAGCTGCTCTCAGCCTCATGGGGGTTTTGGGCTGGGGGATTGCGGGCACACATGGGGTCCCTGCCTGGTTCTACCCCTCTGCTGCCCCTCTTGGTGTGACAGTCACCTTTTTTCC